>NW_010973023.1:1749602-1810015 GCF_000737465.1 Haliaeetus leucocephalus | reverse complement strand
TACTAATAATGATAACACTAATAAAATCACAACAGTAGTAATAAAAGGATTGAAATGTACAAATGATGCACAGGGCAATTGCTCACCACCCGCAGACCGACACCCAGCCAGTCCCTGAGCGGCGAATCCCTGCCCCCACTTCCCATTTCCTAAACTAGATGTGATATCCCATGGTATGGAATACACTGTTGGCCAGTTTGGGTCAGGTGCCCTGGCTGGGCATGAGAAGCTGAAAAATCCATGACTGTAGTCTAAACACTACTGAGCAACAACTGAAAACATCAGTGTTATCAACATTCTTCACATACTGAACTCAAAACATAGCACTGTACCAGCTACTAGGAAGACAGTTAACTCTATCCCAGCTGAAACCAGGACACCTGTTTTTTTTTCTTTAAAGAAGGATTCTCTATGTTTTGAATTGTCATAGACTCATAAAATACTTAGGCTGGAAGGTCATTTGCAGGCCTCTCAGCCAATCTCCTAGTCAAAGCAGGTCCAGTTAGTTCTGGTTGTTCCATTCTATGTCTTGTCAAGTTTTTATTACCTCCTATGACCGTTATAGTGAAAACACTTTATTATATCTGATTTATTATTATATCCAATTTGAATTTTTTGTGTTGCATCTTGTGTCTGTTGCCTCTTGTCCTGTCACTGTCAATTGCTCGGAAGAGTACAGCTTTGTCTTATTTATGCCCTTCCATTAAGGTGGTTAAAGACCACCTTAAGATCTCTTAAGAGACCTTAAGATCTCCTGCTAGCCTTCTCTTCTGAATCCTGAGCAAGCTTGTCTTTCTTAGCCCCTTTTTGCACATCATGGTCCCCAGCTTCTAACCGTCTTCTTGGCTGTTGCTAGACTTGCTGCAGCACATCAATGTCTTTCTTGTACTGGAGAGCCCAAAACTGCGTACATGTCTTCAGATGTCTCCCAAGTGCTGAACAGAGGAGCGGGATTACCTCTCTTTTACTCGTGTAGCCCAGGATGCTATGGCCTCTATGGCTGCAAGGGCATACTGCTGACTCATATTCAACTTTTTGTCCACAAGGGCCCTGGGTCATTTTCTGCAGAGCTTCTGTCTGTCCAGCTGGAGTGCAGCCTGTCCTGTGGCATGGGGTTATCCCATCCCAGTGGCTGAACTTTGCTTTTGCCTTTGCTGACCTTCATGACGCTCCTGTTGGCCAATTTCTCCAGCTTGTGGATTTCTTTTTGCATATCCCAGGCCAGTGACACTCCTTATTTAAAGTATCAACTGGCATCATAAAAATAAAGTATAAGTTAGGTTACTTTCTTCTTATAAAATGAATCTTGGATTTATTCAAGATTTTTTAAAATGTGTATTCAAATATATTTTGTGGTTTGCAAAGTAACATCATAGCTTCTATTTTTAGAAATAACTATTTCTGTTAAGTAAGTTTTTCAGATATTGACTTTACAAAACAGTGAAATGGGGCTTATTATTCAGAAAAAGCTGAATATCACGCAGTAAAAATGAAGCATTTTTAAGAGGATTTAAACTTGGCACTCAGTCTAGGAAAGCAGCAATGGAATAAACCATATAGCTAAACCTATGAAAAGAACTATGACAGAGGATCTGTCACAGACGTCTGTAAAATCCTGAAAAGTGTAGCAAAGGTGAAAGGGATACTGACAAGCAGTTTCTCCCATTACTTGACCTATGACTAACACTGAAATGAGGTGGCAGCAAGCTTAAAGCAAACAAAAGGGAGTACTTTTTCACACCATGCACCAAAAAAAAAAAAAAATATTCTGCCTCTCAACGCCAGCAGTGTTTTTTGTAGACAAAACCTATGAATTTAAAAAGGATTTGGCTGGTTAGTAAGAGGTACATTCTGACTGCCAGGATTTGTAGACTTACAAAAGAGGTAATCATGGATTCCCCTAACTGGGGCTATTGACTGTACTGTTTCCAGTGTACAACCTTGGCACTCAACTTTGTACTTTAGCTTTACTTTCTCCTGATAGAGCTCTCTTTTCACCCCTGCCTTTGGAATGGGCTGAACTTGCGGACTTCAGTCTCTGGACTCATATACACATGAAAGGGTGTTTGTGTGTTGCTCAAAATCCCGTGACACAACTTTGAAACTCTTATGAACATGCCATTAATCTTAAGGGTTTCGTTTGTTTTTTTTTTACCTCTTTAATGTTTTTTTAATAGTATTTTATGTTATTGTTACACAGATAATACACATTTGGCTGAAATGTTATCAGTACGTAAAGACTACATGGAAGTGACTATGTATCAAATATGAGATTTGAGGGCCTGTTATATGTTAGCATAGGGTAACAGTATGTCTGGAGCTCCAGGTTAACTACCAGAGTGTATACTGCCACCTGAGGGCATGTGTAATGCTGCATCACCTTGTTACGTCAGATCTTTTCCTCTATCGCTGAAACATGAAAATGCACACATAGGTACTGCAGCTAACTCTCTGGCACATGAGAATACCTTCTGTCCACCTCCTTTAGTTTTTGGTCTTTTAATATCACATCACTGTCAGCTGGAGAGAAAGTTTTGCTTCAACAGGCTGCAGAATGGGACTGTATTGATGTCTGAAACTTCTTCCTCTTTAATGCAGTTTCCTTAGACATTAGAGTCCTCCTTGCCTGCCTTATGAGAATCCCTTTTTTTAACATGCCACATGGAGAATCTCCAATCAAAATAAACTTTTTAGGACACACTTAGTATTAGCCTTGGATGTGCTTATCACAGCCAGGTACCTTTGGCAAAAGTAGCCATTTCATGAACCAGATTTCCCTTCACTCCTACCTGCTCCAAGGCAACTCTTCCAGGCTGCTGCACAGAATGAAGAAACTGTTCAGAGCTCTCTCTGCTCATGTGCTTAGTTGGGGGGTCACAGATGTCATGCCTAATAGATAAACTGGGGGGAGTTGCCCAGGGGGAGCGGATTGCTGCTTGGGAACTAACTGGGCATTGGTCTAAAACAGTCTCTCTTCTCTAGCCAGCAATTACTCTTGCTCAGCTACCATTCCTATTTCTTGTTTTGCTTTCATAAACTTGCAAACTTTTGGCATCCACCTTTTCCCTTTCTATAAAATATGCCTTCATGGCAGATGAGATCTGCTTGGTCAGATACTTCTTTTAAGTACAAACTGCAGATATCTGCTTTTTGAGATTCATCTTGAAAGTTTTCATGTGCCTTTGCATGTTCTCCCTATCTAAGGACATTGATTTGTTTATAGGCACCTATTTCATTCACCCATCTACCTATGGGGTTTCCATGACGTCATTTGCTGCAGCTTCAACCCAGGTTCACAAGAATAATTAGGCACTTAAATCCCATTGAAATCAACCTGATTTGGATAGCTAAACAAGTCCTTGGAGTGGGATTGTCTTCCACATCAGATCACGTCAGCCATGCTGTTATACAGGCCAACCTTCAAAACCTTCAAAAAGCTTTTTCCAAATGTTCAGTCCAAATCTCTCAAACTGCCGTTTGTGGCCAATTATACTGTTTATTGCTACCCGGAAAAGTTTGGCCCATCATCATTGTTACTGTCCATCGAATAGCTGCAGGCTGTGGTCGAGTGTTACAGAGAACAGGACATCCAACATGGTTTGGGTTTTTTTCTGCCTTAAAAATCTTATCATAGCACATGCAGAAGCAGCTTAGAAACTCTGTTCTCTCTTTCTTTTGGTAAACACAGGACACAAGTGTGGACCTCCCTTGGCTCATACCACAGCCAAGCCTTATTAACTTCTTTTTAAAAGTAACTATTATTAAGAACTTTCAAAAACATGTGGCCCGTAGTCTCTCACCTATGAAGTCTTATGGCCTCTCTTGAGCAAGGACCGCATATTCTGCTGAATCATTGCTTTCAAAGAGACGTTTGGCCTCGAGCCACTCACCTACAAACTCTTACAGCCCCTCTTGAGCAGGAACTGCATATTCTGCTGCATCATTATTTTTATAAAAAGGTGTTTGGTTAATATGTTACCCAAACTTTGGTGACACCACTGCTTGGCGTGCCAGCTCCTGCTTACTATGTAGAACATCCTGTGTGAACTCCAGGCACCTTTCTGAGCAAAGGTATAAGAGAGAAAGTTGGAGGTTTAGGTCTTTCATGTCAATAGTGCAACACGCTTCTTGCATTATAAGCACTCTGGAGAAGCTCAGCGGCCATAAAAGTTGACTCCTGACTTGAATCTAGCACAGGACAGTCAAGTGCACAGTGACTCGCTTGAAACAACCCTGACCCAGAAAAATCTCTCTGCAAACAACTGCTACCTCTGCTAATCAAAGACCCTGCTAATTGTTCTGAATCATTTAAGATAACTTAAATGCATGGAAATGCTTCTTGTCTTTAGATCCCTCGATAGCACTCTTATCAATGCTTTTATCACTGTTTAAAATGTGATCTTTGAACTCAAGCAACCTGTCTTAGTAAACATTTTGTAGAGGTAAAGATTAAAGACCATCAAGTTATAAATGAGGTACCAGTATTTTTTGCTTTCATATGTTGCTTGGAAGAAGTAAGAAGGAACAGTTCATTTCTTTTCCTGCTGACAGCCCCATGACAGTTATGTGGAGGAACCAGATATATGCCGGGCTTGTTCTTTTTCTTCCTTTCTGGAGTTTGGCAGAAGGTGGGAAGCTCTTGGTTGTGCCTCAGGATGGAAGTCACTGGCTGAGCATGCGTGTGGTTTTGGAGAAACTCTGGGAGAGGGGGCACGAAATTGTTGCGGTGATTCCTGATGCCACTTTGCTCATGAAAAGCTCACAATCTTTCACCATCAAAACATACTCTGTGCCTTACACACAGGAGTTTGTGGATAGATACTACCATTCCATTGGTGAAAAAAGTTTTGACAACTCTCCCTTTCTAGAAAAATTTACAATTTTATTCAGCAACATATCAGAAATGACCAGCATGTTCTCTTCTACTTGTCGGCATCTCTTATATGATGAAGAACTAATGAAGTACCTCCAGGAGAGCAAATTTGATGCCATTATGGTGGATCCTGTGTTGCCGTGTGGACCAATTGTTGCTGAATACCTCTCTCTCCCTTCAGTGTACTTCATGCGTGGTCTTCCATGTATCTTAGACTACAAAGCCACCCAGTGTCCCAGTCCTTTTTCTTACGTGCCAAGGACTTTCACATCCAGTTCAGATCACATGACATTTATGGAGCGTGTGAAGAACCTCCTGGTTGGGTTTTCAGAGCCTTTGTTTTGCTATCTGTTTTATTTCAAATACGAGAACTTAGCTTCTGAGTTTCTTCACAGAGAAGTAACAATACTGGAACTATTTAGCAAAGCATCAATTTGGCTGATGAGATATGACTTTGTTTTTGAGTATCCGCGCCCAATAATGCCAAATATGGTCTATATTGGAGGCATCAACTGTGAGCAGAAGAAGCCATTATCAAAGGTTTGTCATTGTTTATGTTGAGGGCATTATAACATTTATTAGTGATTATTTAAGATTTGCTTTTTTAAGTACTTCCTGTAGTAGTATTTGTGCTTGAGGCAATATGTGATTGAATACCAGGATGGCATGATTTGGGAGTGGGAATCTCAGGCTCTGATAAGTGATCACAAGACTTGCCCTGCAAGCAGCTGAAGGGTTTCTCTCTGGGAGACCTTAGGTGAAGTTGTCTAAGCTATGTAGCTGCCTAGGTATAGCGTAGCTTTTTGTAAGTGTATCACCATAATATTAGACAATCATGGCACATATGCTGTATCTAGATAAATGACAAAATAATTCTAGGTCATACAATTTAGTATCTCTAACAGTTGTGGAATACTGATTAATTGCAGGAGACTTGATTGGACAAGAAGTGGAAATGTGGAACTAACTCTGTATGTATATACCCAGCTACTTATAGTGTGCCATAGAGATTGATAATGTGGATGAATACCCCAAAACCAGGGGTATGCAATCAAAGATGGTAGAGGGAATTCTTTTGCCTCTGAATTTGTGTAAGAAGCAATGTAAGATAGCATATAAGAGGATGACTAGAAAAAATAAGCCTTCAGGATTGTACTATCTGCCCTGCCTCCCTAGCTTGTTTAAAATCTCCCTAGTAGGCTGTACAAATAGTGCAGATGCCAGTCATTTATTCTGTTTTTCAGACTGCAGTGGTGTTGCAACAGCAGAAGTTATTGCTAAGCTTACATTACATTTACTACTGTAGACTCAGGGCTTTCACTTTGGTAACTACTACGATCTAGAAACAAATCTGAAGATACACCTTATCAACCCACTGTATATCAAATCTCTGTCAATCATTGCTTCTTGTTTAGACTCTGACAGTGCAAGGTAATCCAAAGTTCAGGCTTTTGTTCCAAGTTTTGTGTCCTATCAGCTGAGCAGACTCAAGGCAGGGAGTTCATCATTAACTGGATGTTAATAAGATAGTGATTGCTGGGTCAAGTGTTACCTCCCAGTCATGACTCTTGTTCAGCCTTTCAGTGTGACACACTGCCAATTGCATGACACTTCTCCCATGAGCATTTGAATCCTCTAATGTTAATTCAAGCATTCAACTTTACCTTGCAGTGCCCAGTTACTTAAAGCCTTCACTGTGCAGATGATAAACCTGACCTTTACCCACAGTTAAAAATTACCCTAATTTCTGCCCACCAACGTACAGTCCGTTAAAAATTAAACACTTACCTTAGATCAGATTAAAGTGCAAAGTACCCCGTGATTCGGTCCTCATCCCCTGCAATAGTTTTGCAGCTGTTTAAAACTTTGCTGACAGCACAAGGAAAATGGCTTCTTCAAATCCAGGATTTAAGTCTCTTGCCTCCTGGGTTGTGTTTTTCCTGCTCCTGTGGACCTTTTCTGAAGGGGGAAAGCTTTTGGTTGTACCTATCGATGGCAGCCACTGGCTCAGCATGCACCCAGTTGTGGAACGGCTCCGACAGAGGGGACATGAAATTGTGGTGGTTGCGCCAGAGATAAATTTGCGGATAGATTCATCAGTGCATTATACCATGAAAACATACTCCGTGCCTTACACCAAGGAGTATGTGGAGGCAGAATTTAAAAAGCTGGGCTATAGCAGTTTCACACCTCAACCCTTCTTGGAAAAATTCTCAAAAATGGCAAATATTACAACCATGTTCTTTGATTCCTGCAAACGTCTTTTGTCTAACAAAGAGCTGATCAAATACCTTGAAGAAAGCAAATTTGATGCTGTATTTATGGATCCTTTTTTTCCATGTGGACAGATAGTGGCCGAACATCTCTCCCTACCTTCGGTGTACCTTGTACGGGGACTGCCGTGCAGCCTAGACTTCCACGCTACCCTTTGTCCGAATCCTCCTTCTTACATTCCTAGGTTCTTCACTCGCTACACGGACCACATGGCCTTCCTCCAGCGCGCAGGCAATCTCATAGCTAGCTTGAGCAGTTCTCTAGCTTGCAGCTTGCTTTATTCACCATATGATCATTTGATCAAAGAATTCCTCCAACAAGAGGCAACAGTGCTTGAGCTGTTCAGCCACGCGTCTATTTGGCTCATGAAATATGACTTTGTGTTTGAATACCCCAGGCCCCTAATGCCTAATATGGTCTTGATCGGAGGCATAAGCTGCACTCAGGAAAAAGCATTACCACAGGTTAGTTACCTTTTTTCCCTAGTTTAGCTGTGGCTGCACTGTTTGCTCTCACCATGAGATGGAGCTCCTGGTCGTAACAAATAACAGCAGGCGAAAAGAGCGAGGTGGAAGTGGCAGGGAAAGCACTTTGCGCCTCCACCTCCCTTGTGCCTTGAGGAGTATGTTACTTTGTGGGAGACCTTCAGATTCCCAGACAAGCATGCATACAAAGCTGGACTTCTCCAGGTTTTTTTCCCCAGTATTTTCTGGCTGCCTATTTCCAGTAATTTTGTTTTGTATACCTGTTTACAAGACTTGGTGCTAGCTAGGGTAATGCAGCAGGCCAAAGCATCCTAGTCCTCTGCTCTTGAGCAGAGCACCACTTCCGCAAGAATTACAGACAGTGGCAGACCTGAATGAAATCCCCACTACCCCATGAAGCCGCAAGAGATCTTCTGCTTTTGTGTAAACTACTCTGTCCCAGATCTGGTCTGCAACTGTATTTTGCTTGAACTATGCCAAACTTCCTAAATATGCAATATCTGCCACTTTCCACTAAGAAATCTTCCTAATTCTTAGTGCTTTCTGTTATTTTTCAGTGAGTGTCCACTGCAGGTTTTTCATAAAGGTTGTGTGTAGCACCCACTGATACAAGCAGCTGCTGGTTAAAAAGTCTTAAGTAAAATAACCCACCTATTCCCAAAGCAGGGCTGCAAAAAGTTTCATAACGGTAGTGGCATTTCTGAGCAGAAAGTCAGAGCTTGGCACACAAAAACATTTAAAGAACAGATTAAAACTGATGTGACTAGTCCCACAGAAAATAAATAGGGCTAAATACACCCTGAAATAGCTGTATCTGTCCCACTGCATCAGGAACTGCCAAAGAATTTTGTACCAAAAGCACATTTGCAGTTTGGGGAGGATTTTGCAGTTCCCAGATGTCTGTGAGTTTATACAGAACTGAGCTCTGAGTTCCCAACCAGACATCTATGGAGAGCATGTCTTCAGAGAAATCTGGTAAGACAGAACCAAGCCCCAAAATGAGAGTTACACTTCACCTTGTTTGCCCCCAGGAGAGTGCCAGGTCTGCTGTCCAGGGTGCAGCTATCAGCAAACCTTCGATGGCTCCTTCTATTTGGGATCCAGTCCAAGCGAAAGGCCACACCACTCTGGTCAGCCACAAAAATACATAATAGAGTGTAAACTAAGAGCGTCAATCTCAGTTACCCCCTCAGAATCTAGAGATATTTCAATTGCCAGACTTATGGGAATATTAGTTTATTTTACTCCACTCATTTAACTCTGATGCCCACAGCAATTCCCTCCAGTTTTGTCTTTCCTTCCCTGGCTTTACCAAATATTTTCTGTGGCACAGGATTTTTGCTCTAGCCTTCAGCTGGTTTTATGCTTCATCGGAATCCTTTTGTTCTTGGATTCCAGTGACAGATCTCCTAGTCCTTCTTTTACTTAAATTAAACAAACAGAACAGGTAAAAAAAAAAACTGGCAGTGGTTCAATATTATCATACTCAAAGCAGATCCAATAAATCCAAATATTAGAAATTAGAGCTATCTGCTGTCAGAACACTTTTCAAAACCTTAATTCTCTCTTGCAGCTGCATGGTTTGAAAAGAAGAGCATCAACTCTAAAGCCAGAGCATCTGACTTGCAATAAATGTGAAAATAAACCACAATGTATTCACCTGGGGGCTGGTTGCCAGGAAAAGTATGATGATGAATTGATCTCCTTAATTGGTACAGCATCTTTTTACTGCACAGAAACCAATGTCTTTGAGCAGGCAGGCTTTGCTATATGGCTGTTTTAAAGTAAATTTTTTCTCATGTTCATACCGAATCTCAGTTTGGGCTTCAATTCTGCAAACACTCATGCACCTCCATAACTTCATTCATCCACCTGTGCCCATTTTTTTCCCCTGGGACTCATTTTCATACAGATAACTAATTTTCCTGATCATAATTTTGTTATGTTGACTGTTCATTTTATTGCCTTTACAAATAGTTTTGTGGGAATGTGACAAAATTACAGTGTATGACGTGGAAGGGACTTTGACTAAGGATGTGCTTTGTATTGGCAGGAATTTGAAGCTATTGTGAATGCCTCTGGAGAACATGGCATTGTTGTTTTCTCACTGGGCTCCATGGTCTCCGAGATTCCTATGAAGAAAGCCACAGAAATTGCAGATGCCTTGGCATCAGTCCCTCAAACGGTATGGTTTCCCTCTTCCCCTTCCAGCACAGAAATTCAACACTGTTTTCAAATACAGTACATGATTACCTTCTGTCCTGGTTTCAGCTGGGATAGAGTTAACTGTCTTCCTAGTAGCTGGTACAGTGCTATGTTTTGAGTTCAGTATGTGAAGAATGTTGATAACACTGATGTTTTCAGTTGTTGCTCAGTAGTGTTTAGTCTAAAGTCAAGGATTTTTCAGCTTCTCATGCCCAGCCAGGGCACCTGACCCAAAGTGGCCAATGGGGTATTCCATACCATGTGACGTCCCATCTAGTTTAGGAACTGGGAAGTGGGGGGCAGGGATTTGCCGCTTGGGGACTGGCTGGGTGTCAGTCGGCGGGTGGTGAGCAATTGCCCTGCGCATCATTTGTACATTTCAATCCTTTTATTACTACTGTTGTCATTTTATTAGTGTTATCATTATCATTATTAGTTTCTTCTTTTCTGTTCTATTAAACCGTTCTTATCTCAACCCACGAGTTTTACTTCTTTTCCTGATTTTCTCCTCCATCCCACTGGATGGGGGGGAGTGAGTGAGCGGCTGTGTCGTGCTTAGTTGCTGGCTGGGGTTAAACCACCACATCTTCAGCTTCCAGTATGCTTGGTCCTCCCTTCTTTCTCCTGCTCCCTGATGCCAGAAGAAACTATCACCCCAGCTGCTCTGCATGATGGAACAGGTTGTGTGCACCACAGATATTTTTAGCTGTGCTCTTCAAACCCACTGAGGAGCAGCAAGAGGCCAGTTGCTGAGAACTGACATTGTGTTTACTTCTCTTGAAAGGTTTTGTGGCGATACACGGGAGAGGTGCCTCCCAATTTGCCGAAGAACGTAAAGCTTGTCAAATGGCTGCCACAGAATGATCTTCTAGGTAGGTCTGAGATACCTTGAGTAATACCGGTGTTTCTTTCAATCTGATAATGCTGTTGTAAGGCCCCATTAGCATCATTTGTGCTTACTTCTGGTATCACTGTGGGTCACAGGACTTCCTTACAGCCTTTGCTGTTTGAACCAGAGCTCGTCTTTTAGAAACTTATCTGATTGCAACTTCAAAATTGCCAAATTATGAAACAACACTGTTTGGAAAGGTGTTCCAATGCTGGACTAGCCTTACTGTCAAAAACGGGGGGCCTGTATCTCTAACTAGCCAGTCTCAACACCCAGCCATGTTTTTTTGTCATGTTTTTGTCTACTGGACTGAAAACAAAATTTAAGGTGCCTGAGTGAGCATTTCCAGACAGGTCGTCGGGCTTTTCAAGTGGTAAAATTGTACATGCTATTGCTAGGAGTGCATTTGTTGGTTAGACAACAGGCCTTGGCTGTGGGAGATCTGCAAAACCGGCAAATGGAAGACATGGTAAAAAAGGAAGCAATGGTAACATCATTTTTAACCTCACTTGGCTCTGATTTAATCCTAAAATCTGAGAAGCTTTGAAGGATTATCCAAGGCTTTCCAGAGATTAGTCAAACGAAGACAGAGCTCTACAACCCAAGGTTCATTCAATCCCTTGTAATGTCATGTTCTCTGCAGCCCTAAGTCTGTCCAAAAGTAGTGATGTGTATGAAAACCCAAAGTTCTTGGTTTATAGCTACCAGTGCCATTTTTGTGCAAGTTTTTCCCCAGGGATGCGTTACTATGACTTAACAAATCAAATAGCTAAGCAAGCGTTTCTTTCCTCCACAGCTCACCCTAAGACTCGTGCCTTTATTACCCATGGAGGCTCACATGGTGTTTATGAGGGCATATGCAATGCGGTGCCGATGGTACTGATGCCTTTATTTGGAGACCAGATGGACAATGCCAAGCGAGTAGAGTCACGAGGAGCAGGACTGACACTGAATATACTTGAAATGACTTCAAAGGACATATCCACTGCCCTGAAAGCAGTTATAAATGATAAAAAGTCAGTAACAGAAATACAGCCTTTCTTCTTCTACTGTTGTGTAACACCAGCACACTAGCTTCCAGCTTAACAGAATGTTAATCTGTTCTTATATGCCTTCTTATATCAAAGTTACATCATTGAGAACTGATGTTTGCCCTGGGTTAACCTCATCCTGTCCCTGTAACAGCACCATCCTTCTCACTGGCTGGGAATATAATCATTAGGTGACAAGAACTGGCTGATATGAGAGGATGCAGGTATCAGAGAAGATGGGGTATAAATGCAACAGAATAAATCAAATTGACAAAAGATGTGTCACCCGCTTAAAGCCAAATTTACCAGGCAGTGATGTAGAGGGCTTTGACACAATGTGGCAGAAAAGGCGATCAGTGAAGGGAGATGTGGCAAACTGCTTTTTTCCCCAAGTCAGTGGTGACATGAGTCAGTGGAGAGCTTGAAAAGGTTGAAAGGTTCAGCTGCCTGGTGGATTTTTTTTGCACGAGGCTTGCCCAGAGATGCTGTCTGTACAGCAGCAGGAGGAAGGAGGCAAGTGGCAGCGCCTCGGTATAGTCCAGAGGCTGTACTGTGTCAGGAAGCATTGCCTTCTGGCTGGCAGGGTTTACTAAACATCTAAACATAGCTATTATCACTCATTTATTTTACAGACTAGTTCTGTCAGTCATTTTTCCCCCCTGCCTAGTGCTCCTAGGGAGCTGTATGAGCACAGTCAGCTGCTGCCTGGCTCAGCAAGGCTGGACAATTCCAGCACAGAGCAGGAGGAAAATGCAAGGGTACACTGAGGCAGTACAGTGAACCACACTAGATATCACACTATTGCAGTCAGCATGCCTAAGGTGTTTTAAGGCATCACAGCAAAGGGGAGCTTTAAGACATACCCTCCTCTTTCTTGCTTTCATTCTCTGTTGTCATTAGGGCTTCTTAGTCCTTGGCATCCTCTTCCCCATCATGTTTCTGAGAAATGGCACCTTATTGCCATTGTTTCCTAACGTTCTTATAGCAATAATAATAACAACAGGAATAATAACAACAGTAATAATAATAATAATAATAATAATAATAATGCATCTTGATCTTGAACAGCTGGATGGCTTTTCTACACCCAGTCTCACTTTCAGCCAGATACCTTCACCCCAGAGATTTTGCCGACAGCTCAAACTAAGCTTTTTCTTTTTCTTCTTTTCTAATACCTTTCCCTCTTTTTTTTTGGTCATTGAAAACAGCACTTTTCTGGTCCTATAACTCTGCCATTATCCTTCTCATGGGGTAGTGGTGGTGGGGAAACACACCAGAGAAGCCCCCAGTGGGCCGTCAGACAACTGACACTGCATCCCTTTTTTCTGGGGACTCAGTCTCAGAAGCACAAGTCATTGAAAACACCCAACATCTTTTCTTGACAGGTACAAAGAGAACATCAAGCGTCTCTCAGACCTTCACCTCGACAGACCCATCCACCCTCTGGACCTGGCTGTGCACTGGGTGGAGTTTGTAATGAGACACAAAGGGGCCCCACACCTGCGACCTGCTGCTCACGACCTGAACTGGATCCAGTACCACTCCCTGGATGTCATCGCCTTCCTTCTCGCCGTGGTGCTCCTCTCCCTCTTCATTTCTCTTAAGTGCTGTCTGTTCTGCTGCCGCAGGTGCTGCTGTAAGAAGGGAAGAACAAGAAAGCCAATCAAATCAAAGTCCCACTAGCAGATGAAACCAGTGGTAGGAGATAAGGCCTCTGGTCCAGACCAGAAGGATTAGAGAACATCTCAAATTTCACTAAAATAATTGCTGACTTTCGTCAAGAAATAATAGTGTTCCTTTAAACTAGCACCATGGGTGGGATTGTTTCACTGATGTAATTTTTGCCTTTAACTAAGAATCGGTTGTTGAAAATAATTTGTATAGGATTGTGTCAGTCACTTGGGAAGCTATTAGTGTGAAGTCCAAAGCTCCTGGCTTCCATGTCTTGGTGTGCAGAGGACTCACATTGACCTTTTTTTTTTACCTCTATATGCAGTGGAGATATATAGGGATTTCATAAGACTTTGCTTCAGGGGCTTTAGCAGAACCATTTGCTCTAGTGTAAGACTGAGGTTTACCAGGCACTTTGAAATCTTTGTATAGCTGTTGTTATAGAAGAGGCAAATGTTATACACTGACAATACATGTCACATAAGCCAAGCTAGACGCACATCTTAAATGGGTTTTGTGTGTGTTTACAATACCCCGAACAAAATTAAGGTTTCAGCAGGGAAGTGGTAAAGCCACTGATGTTTCACCCAAGTTCCCCATCAGGCAGAGTGCTGTATCTGGAGCTTACCTGTTAGGTGATGAGACCTTTGTAAGCAATGTTTATAAAACCCAACTGATTTACTCTTTTTGAGCAATGTTCAGATAAAGACCCAAACCCCATCCCTATAAATAAATCCCCAATACTAACAATAACGGCTCTTGTGTTTTCTGACTTGAGACATACGGGGCTGGATGCTTGTTCAATCATGGGGAGAGAGCTGGAGAAGGGGAAGATTCAATACCTCACAGTGTGAAAGCCACCTCAATGCACAAAAGCCATTTCTCAGCATCACTGTCTCACTGCTTGGTGACTTGGTCCTTGCTGAGAGCTTACATCCTGAGGCTGCCACAGTCCCCACTACTATATGCAGAAAAAGTCAGAAAAGTACTTAAACCTAAATTAATATTCAGGGCTCAAAACAGGCTGGGGCATCCTGGTACCTCATGGCAGCACAGGCGTCCTGCTAAGTACCTGGTGCTGTTATTTTCTATTGCTGTTTGAAAAAGCAGGTACTTCGGCGAAAGCTGTTAAGTTCAAGAAGACAGTCCCTTTCCTCCTCAGCCTGTCCCCATTGCAGTGCCTGATTCCCGTGAGCATCCACACCACCGGCAACCTGCACAGGACCGATGCCAACTGTTGCTTTTCATCCTCTGCCTTTCCTTCCACTCCTCTTACCCCCAGTAAACAGAAGGAAACTCTTCTTTGGGACATGCAGAGACTCCCCACGGTGCATGAGAGCTGACCTCCTTTTAAAATGCAGCTTTCGTGGCTCCTCGTGTTCCTGAAGTGACAGCTCTGGCTGTCCCCACGGTCCCAGCTGGAGTCAGGTGACAGTAGCGCATCTGTGCCTCTGGAAATGAGACCCAGTGGGAACTTGCAATGCCCATCACACCACCAGCTGTGGTGGTTTCAGTCATCTCTGAGCATGGGGCTGGCTTCCAGCAGCTGCCTGATGCAAAAAGCACTTTAAAATGTCCTTATGGAGAAGTTCTCCAAGTACCCTGCTGCAAACAGGCTCTGGATTGATCCAGTGACTTTCTCTGCATGGACAAAAGAAAAAGCCCTTGATTTCAGATCAGATGAACAGAATTTAAAAAAATTTCCCAATTGCAGCTGTTTGGGTTTTTTGTTTTTTACTAACTCAAACCCTCTTGTGTAGGTGAAGAAAAGGAGCTACAAGAAAGGGAGAATCAAAAGCCCCATCCCATGACTTTCATTTAATTTTGGAAATATCTTAAACACAACCAAGGCAAAACAACAGCAGAAACCAGGTATCCTCCTCCTCTCATTTTCCCTTCGCTCTCCTTAGCCTAGTTTGTCCTGCTTTTTATTTTCCCTTGGCACACTTAGGGGACGTGCGAGCCCAGGCCTGGACAACTGTCACATCGTGCCCAGCAGAGGACACTACGATATCGTTAATAGGAGAGAGCAAGGAAAAGGCCATCCTTCCCCCCAAGCCAGGCCAGGTAGGTCAGTAGAAGTCAATAGAGACTTGTTTATCCGCCTGTGCTCCGGGAATATGGACCCTGCTGCACAGAGATGATTTTCAGGGTGAATTAGGAGCCAAAGTGCATGGGACAAGCAGCTTCAGTGCAGAGGAGGGAGCCAGAGGGGCTGCAGCATCACTGCAACACAGCCTTCCCAGCCCTTCTCAAGGGAAGAGTTACGCTGGGGATGCTGTCCCCTCTTACCACCCCTTAACTGGGTGCCATATAGAGCTGTGCTGCCCCTTAAGCAGGGCAGAGACCCCCAAGCCCCTGCTTCCTTTACTGGGAGAAGGAGAAACCATTGGCCATGATGTATTTCTAAGCAACAGAGCTGAGATGGGGTCACTTCTCCAAAGGGGAAACCAAGGCAGGGCCAGCCATTGCTCCTCTCCCTGAGCTGCACAGGCTCCACATCGCTGCAGGGCTCCAGGAACTGCAGCCGGAGCTTTTCCAGCAAACCCTCCAAATCTCTGCGAGACAGCAGCCAAAATCCCTTTGCTGCCCTTGGAGAAATGACAGGCACAAACACCTCCCACCTCCAGCAGCCTCTCGGCATCGCCTAGCACTCATGTAGCACCCCTGCAGAGCTGTGAAAGGAGAGGAGAGCTGTTGCTTTCCACTCCCACCCGAGCACTTTTTTAGTGTTTATTTTATTTTTGCCTGGATTTTAACATCCAGGCTTGCAACAGTAAGGCTGGGAAAAAAAGCAGCGTGAGACAGTGCTGCTCCTGATTCTTCTGGTGACCCTCAGACCCCCCTGGCTGCAAAACATGGGTGAAAGCCTCTTTGGGTTTGGGATGGGGGGTGTCCTCGGGGACACAGCAGCCCTGGCTCCGGTAGGAAGATGCAGCTGGCATCCCTTGCTGCTTCCCACCAGCTGGACCACGGGAAATGACAGGAATTGCTGACATTTTTCTGCAGCCACAGGGTTTCTGCAGCCTCACCCCAGCCCTCCAGTCCCCAAGGTTTTTCCACTGCCACAGGAGCTCTGGGCAGCTCTCGGGCTCCTCTACCCCCCCCAGTGCATGGGCCCAAGAAGAACCCTGTCCCATAGGGACATAATACTTGAAGGGGGAACTCACCCCCTTGCAAGACACACTGAGAAGTTAAATACGCTTGTTATTCAAGGGCACAGCAAGAAAGAGCAGTGACCTGCAAACGAGCACTCCCTCCTCCCCTGCGCAGGGCTCCCAGGGCCAGACACCCACAGATGTGTCCAGACACCACATCCCGGTGCTGCCTTGCCCTGCGCACTCACACTTGGATGCTCACGCTCAGACCTACAATTACTTAACTTGATTTTTTTAAAGATCTTCTGGGTGGCTTTGTAAAAAGTAAATACTTACTGCTGCCAGCAGCCAGCCATGACTCCAGTTTAGGAGGTTTCGCAGGAGCTCCCAAATCCCCTTTCAGCCTTGTTTCCCACCATGGGAAAGCACTGAAAGCTTGAGACTTGAGCAAGTGCGGTATGTGCACCCACTTCCCTTAGGAGTGTGGACAAGGGATGCCGACCTGCCAGGAGCAGCACCAGCCTCATTTAAAAAAAAACAAAAACCAAACAACTCAAACCACATGCATCCACAAACAAGGCTGCTTTGGGGTTGCAGGCATAATGACTATGATGGTCCAGGGCCCTGCCCTCCTCCCTGAAAGCCTGGGGAGCAGCGCAGCACCACACAGCCCCCCACAGATCCCACAGGAAACGGTTGAGGTTGCCCCACAACATGTCTTGGCCCCTGCATCATTCTCTGGAGCTATCCCTGCAGCATCCCTGCAGACCCCCATACAGCATCCCGGTGGCGAGCCTGGATTTGGCACTGGAGACGTCCCATCCTGTGACACGCTGCGTGTCGGCCAGTGGCAGTCCCCAGTGCTCCCTGGAGGATGGCAGGGAGCCGACACTAGCAAGCCAGGTACTTTTAGCTGGAGCAGCCATGCAGCTCTCCAATTCATTATCACCTGCAGAGGTGGTTTTAGGAGTTATTTATAGGTAAGCATGATGAAACCTGGGGAAAAGCAATTGCCACAGTGAACCAGGTGCAAAATGCAGGACAGCCTCTCCCTCCCGGGGGAAGAACGTACCCTGCTGAACCCAGAGAGGGAGCAAACTGCTCTGGCTTTAGCATTTAAGCTCAGTGAGCCAGGTTAAGCCCATGTGGCAGCTGGACTCGGTCCATAGCTTGGTACATAACCCCGCTGCTGCTGGTGCCACAGGCTGCTGGGACTGAACCAGGCTTACAAAGGAAAGAGAAGATGAAATTTCCATCCACAAATGTTTCCTCACTGGCTGAGGGTGCTGGTATTTCTAGGAGAGGCAATCCTGTCTCCGAGCTCATCTTTCCCAGAGCGAACTCCTGCCCTGCTTATGGCAGGTGTCACGGCTCATGCTAAAAGCTGCTGTCACACGACTCTGCTTTGACAGGTACTAGCAACTGCTCCCAGCATCAATTCCCTTTCTATTAAGAATGGGTGAAAGGTTTCATACGCCAGATGTGATTGCTTAGGATGATAAAAGCAAGTCATCAGCATGGGCTGTTCAGGCATTGGCAAATCCTAAATCCCCCCCAGCCAGATATTGGCTGGCTTATGTAACCGCGTGACCTGTCTTCAAAAGCCAGCCTGGACAAATGGAGCAGTTTTCTTCCCTGAAATGCTCCCAGCCTAGATTATCTTGAGGGCGTGGGGGGGTGGAACATGGTCCCCCCCTTCACTGGGGCAGATCCAAGCAAGCTGCATCTGTTACCAAGCATCCCTCTCTGGCTCATCGCTCTCTCCCAGCAAGGGACTGGACTGCAACCCAGTGACTCGCTTTGTGCCGGATGAGACTTCGCAAAGCATCTGCTGCAAAGTTTAATTAATGTTCAGTGGGGGGTAATCAAAGCAGGGCAGAAACCCAAGGTTCATTATCTTCCGGAGGCTGCTGAAGTGACGGCGAGGCTGTCCTTTGAGTTTTGGCCACAAACGGTTGGTCCGAACGCCTTGGAGGGGTGGGTCCGAGATGATTTCAGCATACCACAAGGGAGGCTGCAGAATGGATTCAGTGATGGGCAGGGGAAGGAAGGGGAAACCACAACCAGCGGCGCTCCTGACATCAAGCGAGTCTGTTAAACAGCAATAAAAATAATATGGTCATCTCTCCAGTCAGAAGCTCCTTCCTTTTCATGTAGGACATCAGGGTCCTTCCACCCCCAATCAAGCAATTAGTCACCCCTTGCAGAACTGACCGCTCAACAAGTGGCTTGACTTTCTTTTGGCCAGGCTCCTCTGCACACAGCCTTTGGGAAAAACATGCCTTTATATTCTGCTTTTTCCCCCCCATTATAATAAAAAAACCCCAAACGTGTCATTCATTGCTTGGAAGTCCCTGAATTTCACCAATGGATTAAGCCTGCTGAGCTGTGAAGAGGCGAGCCCCAGGGCATGCTTTGGGTAAAGCTTGTTATCAAAAAAAAAGGGCTTTTGACAGGAGACTTGAGCAGGTCATGCTGCAAACGCGCAATGGGAGTTGCACTTCCAGGGATGATAACCGTCTCCGTTAATTTACAGTCATTCAAGCCCATGTTTTATGAGGGATCAGGCCTGATTAAATTAGCTTGGGTTATTAAGGTGAAAAGGTCATAAGGGTCCAGCAGACAAGAAAACCCCAATCTGGAACAGGACTGCTGAGCCAGATGTGCCTGGGATGCCGGCAGAGCCCAGCACCCAGGGCAGAAGTCTAAGCAATGCAATGTGATCCTCCCTAAGGGTGTCTTCTACAAGGGTTTTCCACAAAGCAAACCATTGTGCCTGCACCTGGCATGGGGGATATGGCCATCAGAGGAGGGTGGACGCAGGGGACAGCCCTGGGAAGGATGAGGTTTTGGTGGCAAAAGACACCTGCCAATAAGAGGAAGACCTAGGAGCAGCCCTTTAACCAGCTCCTCTCCTCTCAGCACTCATGACCCGCTCCTCCTATTGCAAGATAAAGGTGTCCTGACAGCAATAATCCACAAGAAGCATTTAATTGAGAGCTGGGAAGGAAGCAAAGGAATTGATTTTCAGCAGGGATTTCTAGGGATGAAAACAGATCCACAGAGACCTCCAGGGTCGTTAATCGTAGACTCTAGTTTTCATTGCAAACTGCACTGGGCATCCGGACACCAAGAGCTGGTGAGGACAAAACAAGAATCACAGATACAGCCGCTCTTCTGTACAGATACCGATAACCCAGAGGTGACTTTTCTTTCCCCTCCCCTTCTGACATATCTTCTTCAGTCATTTAGTGCCAAGCTGAGCTGATGCAAGCTGATCATTCAATTTTGATGGCTGAAGTAGTGGAGAAAACAGTGCAAATGCATTTCCAAGGTGACCTGCACTGAAGCAGCTCATTCCCCTGATCAGCCCAAGGAAGAAAAGCCAACATCTTTTCCTTGAAGTTGAAATATTAGAGGGAGTCAGTCACCAGTGAAGCAGCTAATGGGGAACTGCTCAAATCAGATGACCGGTGCCCTTCCTAGTCAGACCATGTAGGAGTGAGGTGCCCACATGGCGAGGCACCCATGGTGGGGCACCCTTCCCACCCATCCCAGGGGTGAACCTGCAGTACCAGGGCCATCAGGAGAGGACTGATAACCGCAGCAGAAACCAACCCTTTATGCACATAATTCAGAAATAATTCAGAATATGCCACAGCAGACCATCACTGGGACATCATCTCACACACTTTTTTGCATTCTTACCAGGCGTACCAGTGCTGGAGGATGGATTTTCACACCATGTTACGTTGTGAGGCTCCCAACATCAACCACCGCCCCAGCCATGGGTTGCTGGCACTGACCAACTTCACAGAGGAAAGGAAACAAGGAAGGACGGGCAGCTGAGGTAAGAGAGCTTCTTAGCAGTGGAAACTTGCTAGCAATTGGAAATGAGGGAAAAGAAAGGCAGGCAATAGGATACACAGCCATCCGTGGGTTTTAAGGAAGCAAGCCAAGGCATCTTACTGGACCAGCAGATCCACACATGTAATTGAATCTGGGATTGTTATTCCCCTGGTTTTCTTCTCAGTTCACACACATCTCAAAGCATGTGTATCTGGACAAAATGAGCAACTAGCCATTCTAGGAAAGCATCTGTAGGAAACAGAGGGCTGAGAAGCAGCAGCAGCAGCGAGTAAAATAATGGCTCAACTGCATCATCCTCCCAATTAAAACTTTGCCCCAAATGCACAATTTTAAAGCCCAAATGCTGTCCACGACACAGCCACTCTCCAATAGCCGCAGCCGAGCCTTTGGGCTGCAGCAGTGCTCACCCTGCCACCCTGCTCTCTCCAGGGAGCCTCAACTGGGGTCATGAATTGACCGAAGCCCCAAGAGCCTGGACGGTGTCTGAACCGCAGCCCAAATCCCGTGACGGCCACAGCTCTGGGTACTGAAGCAAGGGGGGGAAATGATGCAGCAAGGGCTGAGCAAGCCTGGGAGGGAGAAGAATGCTAGCGGTATGTCCATCACTCTGCTTTGGAGGCCAACAGCCTCCTGAAGGTAGGGAAGAAAAATTAAATGGGTTAGACAGATGGGAAAGTAATCTGCTTGGGAAACAAGGGAGAGCTGAGATCAGGAGACAAAAGGAGGACAGCCAACAGCTGGCTCCTCATGCATCATCCCTGCAAGAGTCTGGGAAGAACTTGCTCGTGCGTTCCCTTTGACAGTGGAAAGGGATGTCTGGTACCTTCCTTAGCTCATGAGTTCCACAAAAAGCTTACTTTCTCATTTTTTTTCCCCTGCTCTCTTCATCTTCTCCTAGGCTAGACCTCAGTTTTGCTTTGGAAATCAAGCCACATTATGCCAAGAAGGAAATTTCCAATCTCCTTCCATGAGCCAGCTGGCCTGGTATCAGCAGGCACTGGTACCTGGCTTCATGAGCTCATTAGCCACCAGCGTGCACCCCCCTGCAAGCTCACCCTCCTCGCAAGGAGGGACCGAGGCTTTCAGGAGAGGACACAGTCACACCCATCCAGGCATGGATGGAGCAACGGGTGCCAAGCAAGTTCCAAGCACATCCTTGTGTGCGACACGTCCTCCTCACGACCCATGTTATGCTGGACCACAAGACGCTTCTGCTAAGGATGAAATCAAACCGTCATGTCTCCTCTTCACCTTTGGCAAACTGAAGCCACAGCCAGATAGCTTAATATTTCACTTTCGTGGCTTGAAATCTGAACTCCATTCATATCAGGAACACCGCAACTGCCTTGGCTAAATACAAGGATGTTTTCTCCATTCAGAAAACAACCAGAAAAACATCTCCACGCCAGAACAAATCCTGCAACCAAAGCTTTCCCTGCTTCAGAAAGTTTCTTACCTAGTACTTGAACATAAGCAGCAGCTTGGGAGGCCAGATAGTTTCCAGCGACCTTACCCTGCAGAGGGCAGGATGGAAAGGCACAGGGAAGGAGAATCGGATTCAGATTGGCCCCAGGGGATTGCTGGCTCTAGGTGTGGAAACGTGCTGCGAGGAACATGCTGTTGGCATGGTGGAAAACCTACTAAATTAATCCCACGCATCAAAGCTGCTTTGAGATGAAGAGACAACAGTAGATGTCTACTCAGGAGTACTGGAATAGTAACAGCTTTAATTGGAGTATTTTTTTTTCCAAAAATTTTTTTCTTTAAAAAAGAAAAAAAAAAAAAGGAACATTAAAAGGTAAGTACAATAACCAGTTACTGCACAAAGGGTGGTAATGCAGAGCCCAGACAGAAGTTTTGGAGAAGGCCTTGATGTTTAGCAGGCAGAAGGCATCCAAAGGACATACGCCCAGTCCCAGCACGTGAGGAGGGACTAGATTTCAGACTGAGGACAGGGACAAATTAATGCAGTGGTCACCCCATGGGCCTCAAAACGCGCCGGCTGTGCTCCCACGGGTCTCAGAGTGCACACCATCCGAGCTGAGCACAGCATGGTTTAGGCTGTTGCTGAAATGTTAAGTTGGGTATATGGAGTACCTGAGGTAGTTAAAAAAAACAAGGGGGGGGGGGGGTAAAAAAAAACCAAAATGAACTGAAATAATTCAGGGACATCCCTGAAATACAGGAGGCTCCAACTCCTGCCCTCGCCTGCTGCTGACACCCTCAGGGGTGCCCAGCACAGGCATTCCTGCAGAGCTCCGGACCTTGCCAGGAGAATGGCGAAAGCCAAGATTTGGGTAAAACCTCAGGAGAAAGCTGTCCCTCTGCCTGCACACACGCTCCTGCAGGAGGTATTCCTTACTGCAATGGGGGATTTTTGCTCGTGCATGGAAAAATGTGCTCTTAGGGTGCCTTAGGAAAAGAGAAAGGGGACGGGTAGTGGGCTCAGCTGCTGACGGACCCTCTCTCTGTGCTATGTTAAGTTGCATAGGAAACTCCTTAAAGCCCCTGAGGAGAAATTTAAGGTGCTATTTACTTCTTGTGGGGTCCATCGAGAGTGATCATTTCTGGGGACGTGATTTTGGGAAGAGGAAAGGAGACCATTCCCTCCTGAGGCTGCTGTGCTGGCACAATCCACTGGATGCCTTTCCCATTCTTTCTCTCTTTTTTTTTTTATTAACCTGAAAGAAAATTATCCTTTAAAAACTAACCTTTCTGTGGCAGCAGCGTTTCACTATAAAGAGACTTTGCACTTAAAATAATTGTTCTGTGCAAAAATAAAAAATATTTCCCTCCCATGTAAAATATTTGAAAGCTGGGGAGCGGGAAGAGGAGGGGAGGTCATTCAAAAGCCTCAGCTATAAAACAAATGGGGGAAAACATCTGGGCACTCTGTGCCACAAATATTTAGCTCGTTGGCACCAGGTTTATAGTAAAGACTATTTACAAGTTAAACTGGACTTTAGGAGCCTTGAAGAGCCCCACTTGAAGCCCTCTGAAATCAATGGCAATGAGCATTAAGTCATGAAGCACGTCTGGAACATCTCCAGTGAGCTTGGATTTCAAATTGGGAGAAACATCTTCTCTTTTCCTTCTTTTTTTTTGTTTCTGCGTGTAAAGGGATATATGGATGGCAACAATTCTATCCCCTTTTCTGGCTTCTTCTCCAAAGCAGGAGCATCTGGAGAGTTTGCTGCCGTGGCAGGGCGAGCCACTCTCACCATCCTCCTGGTCTATCTCCTAAGGAGGTCTCTGGTGAACCCCAAACCTCCAGCTTCTTCCAGAGACGTCCTGCAGCACCCGGGTGGGATAAAGCGCAAGGGGCAGCAGCCACTTCTCCTGATTAAAAACAGTACCCATGCATCTGCAAACAGGCAATGAGCATCTCCCTGTCCTCAAATGAGAAAATGCATGTTCGCAGAGACATGAAAATAAAACAAAAAACAATCAAATGAGTCACAGGGCCTGTTAAAAAAAAAAACCAACAAAAAAACCAAGCTCCTTTTTGGTGTAAGATGCTTGTTGGGCTGAGGACATCCCAAGTTCATATGGTGCTTTACAGTCACGTCTGGGAGTCTGCCAAAGCCTGACAGTGGGGGAGGGAATTTACTGTGCTTCTTCTTAAAATACATATTTACATTACTCACGTTCATCTCAAAAATGATAATTTAAAAGCAGTTTCTACAACATAAAAAACAACCACAGCTTCCCCCCAAAGTGGTTACAACCTTTACTGCTTGTTACAAAAATTAGACTTTTATTTGCAAATGCCTAAAAAATGTGATCTCTTTTGTGATCCCTCCCCACTCCCTTGCCCCCTTTAAAGTTTTTTTTAGTAAGAAATAGTTTAACCGGTATCAATGCTGTAGGAAAAGCCATTCCCCTCTGGATGCCTTCCCATCAAGGAGAGATGTCTCCTGCTGATTTCTAGTCCCAGTGGAGAACTTGCAAACTTTGGCCTCTTAAAACCTGGGGAGAGCAACCTCCGCTTCTTTTTAAAGTCAACTGCTTAAAAAAAAGGGGAAAAAAGCACAGAAAAAAAAACCCAGCAAATGAGAAGTAGACAAAAATATCACTGCAGGAACTAGATTGCAAAATCCTCGTGGTCTTGTGGGCTGAAGGCAGCTGCCCGCAACATGTCCAAGGAGTTGACAAGGATCAGGGTGCCGGTGAGATGCTTCCAGCGTTTGGTGATGGGGTTCTTCATCTTGTCCAGCCCGGTGTGCAGCTCCTGGATCACGTCACGGTAGCTGTCGCCCATCTGGCTGCTCCAGGTGAGAAGGAAATCGTATGCTGGCTTCCACATGCCCTGCAGTGATGGGGCAGAGGGGAGAGAAGATCAGAGCTGAGCCAGGCTGGGTGGCCAGCGAGCAAGCGATGCCATCCCCAACATACCCCCATCCCAGAACAAGCACATTCCTGAGAAAAAACACCCCCAAGTTACCCCAGCACACCCAAATCCCTTTTATCCCCCCAAGGTGCTCCAGAAGAACGTGCTCTGGAGGTATCTGCAACCCTAGGGGACCCATGGAGACCAAGACCCATCCGTTCTCACCTCGCTGTCCACTGTCCCTGTCTTGTCCCGGTGCGGGGCCTCGTAGGCATCCATCTGCTGCTTGGAGACTTTGGCGAGCTTCTCCGCGAGCTCCCTCCAGCGCTGGGCCACCTCCACGGCTGTGGTCAGCAGCACAAAATCCTGGATGAGCCGGACAACCAGCCCCTGGCAGTCCATTTTCAGCAGGGCCTGAAGGGCAGTGGTGAAAACCAAACAAGAAAGTCAAGGCAGGCAGTAGATGGCAGGTGACCCATGGGACCATGCAGGGAAGTCCATCGAGAAGCCACCCCTAAAATCCTCCCACCCCCTTTCTAGCAACAGCCGGTGAAATTAGGCCATCAGGCTCAACAGACAAGTAATCCCATTAATTGAACCAAGCGCCCTACCCCTGTTCAATGAGGCTTGCAGCCTGGGCTAGCCACTGCAACCTTATTTTCAGGCAACCCCTCAAGATGTTCAGGCACCACCATAAGCAGTTTAAAGCATCCCAGGGGCTGAGAAGAACAGATGCCTTTAATCAAGGTAACTAATCCAGCATGGTCCATGAGCCTGAGGCTCCCCGAGCCTGGAGGAGCACCATCCTTCAGCATGGGTGGGTGGGCAGGCATGGGCCAGCCAGTACGTTTTGGGATGGGACTTGGACATCAGCCTCGGGAGGAGATGGGCCGGGGTAAGACCCAGGCGAAGGGCCAGTTGACAGCACTACAGGACCATCGCTCGGCTTGGGATGTTGTTGCTCTTCTCACTGCCCCTCTGCCTTCCCGTGCCAGTTCAGAAACCTCCTCCTTCTGTGTCATTTATTGACCTAAAAGCCAAGATTTTCTGCAAATGGTTTTGAAGAAGTGGGGAAGAGGAATTGCAGCAGTCAAGAGTTTTCCAGCTAGCAATAACTTAGCCAGGAAAGAAATGACAGAGCAGGGTTAGCTCCTATCTTTAGGTACCAAATCACATTAACATCCGCTCAAAGTGGAAAGCAAGTTGTAAAAGGGGAAAACCCACAGCGTGGCCCATGAAAGGAAGGGTTTAAGTGGCAACTATCAGAGGACAGGATCTGACAGACAGAATCAACATCCCACTCACCAGGGCTTCCCCATCCTCTGCCAGAGCCCATGGACTGCAACAACCTCAGCAACAACCCCTGTCCCTGGGCAAATCCCACCCTGAACCTCAAGTGGTTGCAGAAAGGTGTTTTACATTACGAAATGGGCATCCCCTTTTTAAAACATGGAAATCAAGCAAACAGACCCCACACCCTGCCTTGGGCAATAATTTGTCAAGTACCCTCTTTTTTTCCTATGGCCAGATCCAGAGCCGTGGCACCAGCAGACTCAGGATGGTGGCTCCAGGATAGGTGAACACCAAGGGGTGGTGTTCACTTCAGTAGAGGCAAACCACAGCTCAGGGATGCAGGGACAGCCTCTTCAAAGGATGCTGAACACCAGCGAGCACCCAAGGAACCACGCTGGCACATGGGTCCCCATCAGAAACATCACCCGCACTTTCAACAACAGCACAGGGCTGGTTATTACAGAAACCATGGATGTGGTGGTCCCCATGCAGCCAGAATCCTCCTGCTTTCTGCCACTGTGGGTCTTGACATCCTCTCCTGGCATGGAGGGTCTAGGCAAACCCCAGCTGGTTTGGCTCTGGGGCAGAAGAAGGGTTAAAATCTCACATAGGCGGATTCACAGGCACAGTTGGGGGAAGATGGGAACATCTGAAACCACTCCAGCAATTTGCAAAGCAAATGCATGTTGATTTTTCCCTTATCTGTTTCCAGCTTAAAGCTGGGCTCAATCTAATTACAGCTGCAGACCCACGTTTGTTTGCTCCTCCAAAGTGCTTACACTGGTTTCCTGTATAAGGAGAGAAGTCATAAACCCTCTTCTTAAGGAAGCAAGGAAAATACATTCAAAAGAGCATTTTTTTTTTTTTTAAAAAGGGCATTAAGAAGCATTTAGATCTCACACCTGTGCTGTAACCACTTCCCCTCCAGCAATGCTACCTTACCACCCAGCCCCCAGATTAATCACCCTCTCCTCTGCAGGCAGGGATTTGGATGGTCCTAAGGAAGAGCAGATTTAGCATCCTCAAACCTGCCTTTCCAGGCGGCTTGGATCACCTGCATGCAAACCCTGAAACAACCTGGTATTTAGCAAAGCAGGCTAGATGAGTCGCTCTCATCTCTTGCCAGAGGCCGAGCAGGTCTGAGGCAGTGGAGGAGGCCACCGGGAGCAAAATGTGCCGCAGGGGTTAAGAAGGATAGAGCTGCAGGAGACAGATTCTCTTGTTCCTTCTGCTGCTCGAAGTAAACAAGAAAACAGCATCAGGTAAAGCAGCTGGGAGGCGATGTAATTGAGAACTGTATAATCACTCAAAGCACCAGCTTTGGAAGAGATGGATTGCTCCCCGCCACACAGAATGTTAACTCTGAAACCTACTGATGGCCACAGAACCACCTAGTTCCTGTGCTTTTCCCCTGGTGATTTGAGCTGGGGAGGCTCAGCACACAAATTACGGGCTGGGGAAAATGCAGGAGGGTGGGCAGAGGTGATGGGAGATAGGGACAGCACGAAATCCAGGTGGGGATGGGGTGCAAGGAGGACACAGGGCCACTAAGGTCAGAGCCAAAGGGGGAATATTAGTGGTAAGAGCAACACACTTTTTTTGGCCTGGGCACAACTTGCTCCCTCTATCACAGAAAGACATGAAACACAGGGCTCTCCTGGAAGCCCTGACTGCCTGGCTGGGATTAGCAGGGCTCACAACAGACTTAATCCTCCAGCAGGCGCTTTTGGGATTACACTACAATTTCCTTCCATCCTCCTCCTCCACCCTGGACAAGCCTCCCTGGATAGCTGGATACACCCGCTGCATCTCCGTCCCTCAGTACCCAGCTGTGCTCCCTGCTGAGGCGTGATGTGGGCTGTGCCTCGCCAGTGACTTCCAAAGCATTTATTAACCTCAGAGCAGAGCAAGCTCCGAGCCTGCTCCACCAGACTAGCACACAGCAAAAGAGATGGTTTGATATTCAAATCCCAGTTCAAAGAGGCACAGAAGTGCCTCTACTTAAAAGGCATCCAAGGGAGGCTGAATTTGCATCCTGGCTCTGAAATGCAGAATCCCATTTCCCATCCTCTAATGATGGAAACCAGCATCTGGAAGAAAGCAAGCCAAGCCAGAAGACAGAGGCAACCCCAAAGACCACCTGCAGATGCGTGGCAAACCCCTGCCCATGCCCATCACTGTGACCTTCACGGTTCACTCCTGACTCTGCGAGCCTCCAGCCCTGCTCGCTCCCCCATGCACAAATAGGCAGCTTCCCCACAGTCTGTCCAGTCCTAACCCCCACATATTCTGGAGCAGAAAGCATCGCCGAGTTCACATGTGCCCACCAAGCGTGGTGCAAGCTGTTATGGAAATGGACTTTTAAAATTAATAACTTTTTTAAAAAAATAGCATTTAAATTGGAAAGCACCCCAGGGGGTCCAAATGTTATCACGCATTAGTCACCCCCCCGAAACATCGGTGGGGGAAGCGGAGATGTGGTTACCCTAAGCAGTAATATTTAGCATCCCATTAACTGCTGCAGGGATGCGTGACCCGAGCGTGGCAGGCAGGCAATGTGCCTGGGGTGGCACCGTGCCACAGCTCCCGCCTGGGTCCTCCTCAAACATGGGGAGAAAGGTCCTGGGTCCCCAAGGGGCCAGCGAGACCCACAGGGTGAGAGGATGCTCGTGCACAGGCTCCTGTCTCCACCGTCCTCGCCAGGATCCGGGTCAGGTTTTTGGCCCAAACGAGTCGCCTCTGTACGAGTGCTCCCCAAAACAACACTTGCTTTAGGCAGTAAACATGTCTTCTGCTTGCTTCTTTTGGCTGTCAGCACCCCCAAAATCACCAGTCACACACACTTAAAATACTGTGGTACACACTCACGATCTTAAATATTAATTTCTTTTTTTTACCTAACACAGGCACAGGTTCTGTGGGGCAATTTCCCTGAACATGGTGCCCGGCTGAGTCTCGGGGTGCTTAAGGCATCACTTCTGAAATGACACCAAGTGCCATCAGCCACACTCCCAGGTGGCTTGGAGAAGGTACCATCAATGCACCTGCAAGCGGCTTTTTGGGTTTTGGTTTTTTTTGGTTGGTTGTTTTTTTTGCAAGAGCAAAATTGCATGGGAGCAAGAACACAGGGTCTGCAACTGCTGCACTGGGGATGGGAAGGCAGTAAAGATTTACTGCCAGACCCAGAAAATAAAAGTGGTTTGGCTTATGCTGTCCACAGAGCAAGGAGCCTGACAACATGACAGCTGAAAGGTGTCGGGCGGCATTTCTACAGCTTTCTATTAATTGACAGGAGCACAGGGCAAGGTGTTGTGCATGAAGAGACCTTGCTGGAAGCCTGCAAGCAACTCTTTCTCCTTCTGTGCTGGAAGCAACTTGGCTATGCAAGGACAAGCCATGCCCTACAGAAAACATCCTCACCAACTTCAGCAGGGTGCAGTGTGGTGCCTCAGGGGAGCAATGTCCAGGATCTATATGTGTGGTGGGGATTCGTTCCCATGAAAGCAGAAGCACAAGAGTTGCGCTTTCCCCTCTGGACCCAAATTCAGCACACGGACTACCATTAGCCAGCAGATGCTTTGTGATGGAGGAGCAAGAGGGGCCCAACATGAGCAACCTTGGGCTGGCATGCTCCAGGCGTGCCAGCGCAAGGTCCAAGCGATGGACATCCTGCTCTGCATGACATTAAGGACTGCTTGAGCCTACCAGCAGCTCTTTGGGATCTGCACACACCAGGGACAAACAGTATCTTTTGGTAGAAGAAAGGCAGCATGCAGATACCTGCAGTCAGAACAAATGGTAAAAAACAAAGGGGAAAAAAAAAATCCCAACATCATCTTCTGTATGATCTTTAGAAGCAGCCTGGAGAAGAAAAAGCTCATTGTTTCCACAGCTCTCTGCTGACATGCCCAATGGCATTCCCAGAAGACCCATGTTTTTCCCAACAGCAGCATCTGTTGGAAGGGATGATAAATGTGAGGCTCTATAAAAACACTATATTGAAAACTCAGAGAAAGAGAGAAATGCTGTGTCTCATGACAGGCCTAACCCCAGCTCCCGAGCACCAGGTAGTGCAGTCACTGCATGGCCAGGTACCAGTGGCCCAGCTGCAATGAGGTCTTCTTGCATCTGTGCGCAGGGTTTTTTAGCAAGAGCTTCTGTGTGCTTTCAATGGGCAGAGAGGAGGGAGGGGATAGGTAGGTTTCTCTTTCTGATGTGATGACTAACTTCTGAGCAACATTCCCCCAGTTACCTTCACACACCACTGCTAGCACTAGATTCGAAAAATAACAATTAAATGCAGATTACTTATTAACTAGTCATCATGACCAGGCTTCTCTGTGCTTGGCTGCTGGTGCGTGGCTCTGCCACTGCAATTTATGTATTCAACGCTGAAATCAGAAGCACTTACTGCTTCTCCCTTCATAGTCCCTTTGAGAGGAGACAACCAACTTTAAGATGAAACAGTCAGATCAGAACTTAACCCAACCAGTTCTTCTTGCCAGCAGATGCCAGAAAGTGAGTCCATTTGTTACAAACAAAATCAGATTTAAACACAATAAAATACATTACTGCTCTGATGTCATCCCCCGAAACATCTATTTCTTCTTCTTTTTTTTTTTTTAAACCAGGCTCAGTCTAATTTCTCCATAAGCTAAGGGGGATTTGACAGCAGCAAGGGGTTTAGAAGAAGCATCATCTTCCACCAGGAAGAGAGCTCATCCTTTATCGACAGGCTCAGACTCACAAAGAATAGGAAACAGAGCCAACGCTCAGGATTAGCCTCCATTCAAACAAGGAAAATAAAACCTGCTCTGGGGCTCTGCACTCCAGGCATCCCTTGGGGAGCGGGATGTTTTCCTGCAGCTTATGGCCGTCCCCTTGAGTTAGTTGCTCCCTGAGTATCTGAAGAGCCTTATCTTTCCCTTTGTCTCCCCACTGAGGTCTGGCATAGATTTTCCACGACCTACAGACTGGCTGGGAATCCTGGAGACAAAGAGAATAGATAAAAAAAACACTTACAGGTTTGCAAATCAGTAAGGCAAACAGCACAAAGCCCTTGGAAGCATCCAACAAGAGGAGCACAGATTTCATCCCATCCTTCACTGAGGCTAATGATTAAAGGAGCAAACCCTCCCTCCTTGGGGGAACCACAGGGCCAGACACCAGCCTTGGTATTTTCCCTTCCTGGATGGCCCCAGAAAGAAGAGAGACAACAGTGTATAATGGCCAGAGGAGTGGCTCAACAGAAGCAGCGTTGGTGGCATGACCTGGCACCCGAAAGTCAAAGCTAAAACATTGCCCCATGGGCCACAAAGTGATAGCCAGGCACCGGGAACTCACTGGACAATATTTCCATGAGTAACAAAGGGTTCCGTACTCTTCCTAACACCTTACACCTCGTATTCAATCCTCAAATTTCCCCCTTATTAAAGGGAGTTTGGGAAATGAAATACTTCATTTGGCTCCAGTCCTCTTTATCCAGGCTGCCTACTTGTTATTTTATTTTGTGTGCTGCTGCCTGCACCCATCACGGCCAAGCGAAGCTGTCGCTATTCCTTAATTCGATTGGCATTTTAAACCACATGATTCGCCGTAACTCAGTTATCCTGCTTCTGCAGGAGAGCCTGTTAAGAGGCAAGAGCTGCAAATCTCTTCCAGTCATTTCGTCCTGGATTTTCTTTGGCTCACTTCATATGAAACGCTAGAAATGATCATGAATATGATTTCTCGCAAGAGACTTCCGAACAGCATCCTAGAAATACTTGCGGGCAGCACTTCCCCAAATGCCTTTCAGGACACAAGCAAGGCATGCATTTCAATTTACAAACACGATCCACAGGTGCCCTTGGTTTAGCTGCCACTCAAAAAGAGAAGGGGCAGACATAACCTGACACTATTATAGAGGAATTTGAGGTTGTTTCATGAAGGCAAAGGTATAGCATCATTCTTCACAGCAGCTGTAAAACCCTTTTCCAGTATGCTTTGACACACCTAGTGATGCAAAAGTATGTGACCTGAGATGTAGTTCACCAACCCCACTCCGTATAGGAAAAGCTTTTGTGTTTCTTGCCCTTTTTGCAGTTTTCCATCAGCATTGCCTTCAACGATGCATGCTTTGACACTGGGGTTGAGGAGACCAGCAGCTTTCAGGTAACTCCTAGAAGTGTACATCATCGAAGGCTGAAACATGAATACCCAGCAGCAGGGACCTGTCAAGTGCTATGAAACCACTGGACCAAAATCACCTTGATCTTGAAGGGCTTCAGGTTAGATACCTTCCAAAGCAAGCCTGTTGGCTGCCCTCACACAACATGTACTTATGGTATTTCACTCAACTTGTGCCTCATTTATGGCCATGATCCCATTAAACTAGGAGCCCACCAACGCGTACAACCACAGGACTGAACTTCCACATGGCTGTGCCGAGCAGCCTGCAGAAGACCTTAAAGATGGACTTCATTTTCTACAGACTGAATTAGGAAGCTTCCACCTCTCATTCACCCTCATCACGCTGCACAGCAGGGAATTAAGACCCCTCGTCAGACCTCAGACTCACCGTCATGAGCTCCTTCTGGAAAGACTTCCTCTCCTTGTTCTCAGCGTTGTTGCAGTCTTCCTTCAGCTTCTCCAAGACGGAGGCCACTCGCTCCGGCTCGCTGTCCAACTCCGCTCGGCAGAAAAAAGTGAGCGGCAAATTCAAGTACCCCAGCGCATCAGCGAAGGAGCGCCAGCTGCTGAGGTTCTCCATGAGCAGAGTCCTCACAGAGGCATAGATGTAGGTCAGGAACTTGCAGGGCCTCAGGATCTGCTCGAGCAACAGGCTGGTGGTGAGATCTGGTCCAGAGAAGTAGCTGGGCTTGACCTTGCCAACCACCAGCACGTTTTTGGTGTGCACAAGGCCTATTTTTCCCTGGTAGTAGCCAATATACCACTCCTTGGTCCACAGCTGCCCTTTTAACCTAATCTTCTCCTCACTGAGGAGGGCTATGACATCTCCTTTCTTGTACTCCAGCAAATAGTGGTTCTTGCTTTGCCTCACCACCGTCTTCAGCAGCTTGCCATACTTCAAGCTCAACACTGGCCGGTCCTGAAAAACTGGATACTTGGCGGTGGCAGCAAGAGGTGAAAGGATGATCTTTCCGACCTCGTTCTTCTTGAGGAACCGCCTCTGCCCCATCGGTTTGATGGCACTTTTCGGAGGCGGCTGCGGCGTCTGGACACAGAATTGGGTCAAAATGGCATCCTTGTCATCTTTGACCTGTATCCTTAGAGTGAAGTCTGAGAGCTCATTGGGGTCATGGGACGCAATGGGGAAGATAAGGCGGCTAACCTTGCCTAGCTTCATCTGAAAGCCCCGCACAATTTTGGCTTGCTCGCTAGCTTTCACCTCGTAGTTGGTCATGTTGGAGAACATGCAGAGCTTGAGGTCCTGAGGCCGGGAGAGAGCAAACTGATGCTTACCCCAGAGCTGGAGGGCAACGGGAGCTGGGCTGTGGGACTGTCTTGTGACCTCGTTCACCAGGAGGGTCTTGGGGGCACATTCGTGCCCGAACATGGCCACGACGGTTTTAAAGGATGGGTGAATGTGTTTTGGGCCGTAGACACCAACCGTGATCTTCTTGCTGATGTAATCCCAAACGGTGTAAGGGTAGAGGATGTTCTGCCCCTGGGCTACGGCCGCGATGTACATGCAAGGCTCCAGGTTCTCCAGCTGCACCTGGATCGTGTCCCCATATGAGTAGCTCAACTGCATCGGCATGTATGGCCCCTCTTTCATGTCGCTCCGCAGACACTGCAGTCCTACCAAACTCTTGCTCATGATGTCATTCTTGACCTCTGCCGACACTTTCATCTCCAGAATGATGAAGGTTTTCACCTCCATATTGCTGAGTTTGATCTGCAGGACCGGGCTGATGGTGCTGCACTTGTCACTGTTCAGCTCCAGCGGTGGATCCAGCATCGCTTTCATGGAGATCTGCTGTGTTTCCCCAGGGCACACATGGCCCTCTGGCACGTGGATGCTGATGTTGGTGTCTGGAAGCTGAACGGCTCCACCAGAGCTATCCAGCTTGCAGACAATGTTGGTCTCCACTGGTTGCGTCTGACCCCAGCCAGGATTTTGACCAAGCAAATCTAAGTCATGGCAAGACCGAGCCAGCTTCCTGTGGTTCAGCCACGCCGTCCTAAAATCTTCCCGGCTCTGGAACTGCTCAGGGGTGGGAGACTTCAAACCGCTGAAGAAACCCGACGATGCCGGAGCGTCTGACTTGGCCTGAAGAACGGACAGTTCAGACAAACTGTAGGAGCGTTTACTTCTGAAGAATGGATTGTCCCTTTTCACAGGCTGTTCCAGATCCAGCCTGTTTGTGGATGGAAACTCATCAAAAATGTTGCCCAGGCTGCTATTAGCAGCTGAACTGGAAACAGCTGAAGTAGGAGCCCCTGTGTCAAAAAGCAGCAAGTCAACGGCGACGTTGGAGTTGGACTCTTTGTCCGAGCTGGGCACTGTTTGCAAATTCCCATTCAGAAATGGGTTTGTCTGGACTCCGTTCAAGAACGGGTTGTTATTGCAGGTTTTTGCAGAGTTTCTTTTCAAGTCAGTCCATTCTCCAAGCAGGTCTAACTCCTTGACCCCCTCATCAGGGCTCTCCAGTAGATTGTCTATCATCCCGCTGTCCGTTAAGGAAGAGTTGCGGTAGTTTACTGGCTGGACGTAGGAGGAAGGGATGTAACCCATTTCTGTGGTGTTGTGAGCGTACCACCACTCACCTCCCGACGTGTCTAAGACATAAAGGTGGTCCCCCTTGGAGAACTTCAAAGTGGTGAAATTAGTCGGACAGTAATCCTTGATTGCTATTACTTCCTTCGCATTTCCAAAGGACGTGGGATTGTCAACCAGCAAGGCACTAGGAGAAGGCACTGCAAAGCCAAGAAGAAAACAGCACTGTAAGCAATCCACAAGAGAGTCACAACTTACTTGCAAGCATTTATTTCAGGTCAGCAATCCATGCTACTTTAAGCAGTGAAGTAAGGTAGTCTTACAACCTCTCAAACCTGGAGGTATGGTTTTTTTCCCCCCTAAAATTCTTAAACAAAACTTCTCCCTCTGCTACTTCTGATACATTCACATTCCTCTTCCCCAAAGGGTTCATGATCTAAAGGGATGGGCATTGACGCGGCTGGGAAGAGCAACCAGAGCCAAGAGAAGCAGCAACTTGTTATCTTTGCCATGCAAACAAGTGCCTTAGCAACAAGCCTCCCCCTCAATATAGGGCCCCATGCAGCTGCTCCTCTACGAGACGCCAGCATCCCAGAGCCTCACTAAACTCCCTGATGAACGATTCACAAGAAGATGTGTTGGATGGAGTTTTGAGGGAGTGGGAGTCTCTTCTTATCAGCTCTCCTTTTCACCTGGTGTGTTGGGATCTAAGCTCCTACAGGCATGTGCTAGAATGGCAGGCACGCCCTTAAATGTTCACATTTAAAATAACAGAAGTTAATTACAGGGGGTTCTCAATGATTGCTACATGGGAAGAGCCATTATCCTACCAATCTGTTCAGTGGTATCTCAAGGTCTTTGGCCACCAGCTCTTTAGCACTGCCATTGCACTCTCCATATGCAAATAGTTATCTGTGCTGCAGCTGGTGAATGCCTCCTCTTCAAAGAGATGATGTGATAACCCAAGGTAACGTAAACCCAAGATAACTTCCAGCACAGGCTAAAAGTGCTCTCACTCTGCCATAACCCTGGTCCTGCACAAGTGAAACATGTTTCAGTGAAAGAAACATCTAAGGGCATGTCATACTCCTACGTTTTCATATCACACCAGCCAAAAAACCCAGCATCTCATTCCTTTTACACAGCACCTATATTTCAAAGCTCCTCAACAAAAATTAACTCGATTTCTGAAGAAGGTCATGTAGTTTGAACCCTCAGAAAGAAGCACAGCATCACCATCCTGCAGTGCTGTTGTGGTCCTAGCAGCATCTCCAATGTCACTTTCAGCAGTGCCAGGTGAAAGTCATCTTGCCAGGGGATCCCAATTACAAGCAAGATAGCTGGGTCAAGCCTACAGATACTTACACTGTCACTGTATTTATTGGTTTTGCTCTGACTTTTAGGACCTATTCCTGTAAAAAGCACTAGAAACAAGCTGCAGATGATGTCACGTCAATGTTCAAATGTGTCTTATCTCACTAGACAGACCTAAGAAAACAAGGAGAGCTGGATTTTCACCAATACAAAGCTGCAACAGAACCTGCTTCAATAGGCTTGGGAGCTCTCTAGAGGCAAAAGGGGGATTTAAGAAACACAGGCAGCCCCTAAAATCCTGGAGACGAAGGGATGGCAGATCAGACTGTGCATCCCTTCAGTCACTATCTGCAGGCTGGCAGCACTTCTTGGACACAGAAACTACAAAGCAAGAGAAGATACAGATGAGCAGGAAAAGTCTTTAAGCATACGCTAGGGATCAAATATGAAGAAGAGAAGAGTTTGTACACATCCTAAACAACTCATCGTTAACCCACTTCCTCCGCCAGCAGGTTGGCAAAAGTCGTGAGGACATTTATTCAGCGTAAAACTATATATAAACTCTGTATTGAAACTATTTTGCCACCCTGGTAGGAAGCCACCGTTAACTCGGTGTGGCAGCCGGAGCTGTCTGCAGGATGAGGCCTTTTTGGTCTCCCCACCCTGTCCGATCAGACGGGCAAGTAGCCATCCCTGTGTGCCCCCGAGCTGTGCACACAGCCGGCGCAGCAGTAGGGTTAACACGATGTGCTGAAACCAGCAAAACCCTTGGAGAATATGAGTAATTCCTATTTTCGCATTAAAAACAATCTAATTTGCAGTGAGAGCGTTTGATGTTTGGGTCTCTTCTTGCTACACCTGCAAAAGCAATCGCTTTTGTGCATGTTTATTTTTAAAGGCCCTCGGCACATGCTTAACTTCCACCCAGAGTTATTTCTTGGGATCTCTTTCTGCCGGGGGAACAGTTAATTCCCTTCTCACTGAACACGGCTTTTATGCTGGGTAAGGTACATGCAGCTGAAGAAAAAGCAATAAAAAGAAGAAAAAGGATTATTCAAGCAACCTGCAAGCTCCCAGCTCCGGGGAAGGGGAAAACAAACCCTTGCAACCGCCTTGTTGCTGTCACCTCTCTTGGCTGCTAGATCTCTTGGTGTCAGGTCCATGCCCATCCTTGTACCCGTGGATGTGCTCATCAGCGCTTGCTGCTCTTCCCCATCAGCTGCCATCTGCTAATTATTAACCAACCCCTTCCTGGACCCTAGGGGTGAGAGGGTGTGCCCTAACCGAGGAGGGGGCATCGTCCCAACCCATCCCGTGGGGGTGCCCAGCTGTTCCTCCACACCTTTGACGTCGCAGAGGCTGTTCTCGGCGAAGCCCTCGCTGAGGTCGATGAGCGTCCCCTCCGACTTGCACCGCGGCAGGCCACCCGAGTTGGCTGCCCGGATCCTCTGCGCCGCCATCTCTGGCCTGCCGACCCCCGTGGTCCCGGGGAGCGCTAGGCAGCCATGGCCTCTCCGCGATCGGAGCCAGCTACGGGGACCCTGGTGTCACCTTGGGGAACCAGCCTGGGGGAGAGAAGCAAACCCCAGCACATTAGCAAAGGCTCTGGGTCCCACCATGCCATCCACACGCCGATGATGCTCTCCCTGGGCACAAGCCAACCCTGTGGTGGTGATACAGGAGAACATCCTCATGTTCTCCATAAAGCATCATGAAAGATAACCTGGATGCTCCTAATAAGCACGGCACTGCCAACAAATCACCGAGGGCTTTGGGTAGCGAGGGCAGCCTGGTCTTGCATGATGCTACTGCTGGCCACCACCCCGTACGAAGCATCCCTCTTGCCTTTAAGAGTTATTTGGGGATACATTGCTCCCAGGCTTATAAATTGGTCCTTCTCCCCATTTTGTAAGAGCTTTCAGGGCATTTGCACATTGCTGTAATACATATTTATAAAACCATCAAGCACTCAGATGTTGTGGGACCCCAGGGCAGTGGTTAGCAAGTGTGGAGGGCCCACAGGACCAGGTTTTTTGCACGGTCAGCCGTGTCATCACTCTCTCCCACCGCAGCACTGGGATCTCCTGGGATGGGGACTGGCTCTTCCTGCTTGCTCCCTGCATCCCTCCCCTTTGCCCAGCTGACCAGGCAGGGACCAGGCAGAGAGACGTCCCTTCTTGCACTGATTGCCCTGCTTCACTTGAGGCAAAATAAAAATAAAGGGGCTTTTTCTCCTTTTTTTTTTTTCCCAGAAACACTTGCAAAACCACTTCCAGAAACCCTGTAGAAGAGCAGCTGCATCAGCACACCAGAGCCGAGAGGAAAATTAACCCATTTCCCGCTGCCCGCAGAACACACCGTCACTTTGTCCGCTAATGCCATGACTGATGCAAGTGCTGGTAAGACCTCCTCTGGTGTCACCTGTGTCCTCTGGGGCTTGGAGGGTGGCCAGAAAGGCCAGGAGCATGTGGGCGAGCAGGCAAGCCTGGTGCCTCTGCTAGCTGAAGGCAAGGCTGGAGAGCACAGAGCCTGAGCCGAGCTTTGCTCCTCCAGGTTTGTGCCAGGGAGCAGGTATGCAGTCTGACATACCTGGCATTATCCTGGTAAATTCTGCCATCCAGCATCCCTACAGGCATCCCTACATCCTGCTCCCTACAAACTTGCCACAAAACTCCAGCCTGGCTACAAACCGCCAACAGCTCTTAAAAATAAAGTCCTGTGCAATTAAAAGTTCTATCCAAATCCCTTGCTTTAGTCTATCACCCAAAGGGCTTTTCATCCACTCCTAACACTGTTTTTCTTTTCTCCCCCTCCCATGCAATTTTTTTTTTCTCCCTCTGCTTGAAAATCAGATCAAGCAGAAAACAATCCCGAAACCCAAATTCCTTAGGTGGGAATACTGAGCTGATGGAAACGTGAAGACAAGCGCTGATTGCTTTGGCTGCAGCCAGCTGTTATTAAACCAGTGGGTCTCTCTCCACCAGCACAGGCGAGGAAGAGCAGCAGCAAGCCTTGAAGGATTCAGTGCCCTTTTCTGGAATGCAGTAAGAGGAAACTTGCAGGGGAGAGCCTGAGCAGGAGATACTCCAGCCTGCTTGAAATGCTTCCCAAGCCATCCCCTGGGCCGGTATGCCGGGAATGCAGTTAGCTGGAAGGGATGCACCAGGCTCCAGCCAGAAAAGGGAAGGGAGAACTTGTGTGCAAACACTTTTCCCTTTGAGAAGAGTGTTGCTTCGGGTCCTGCTGGGAGCACTCCAAGGGGAGAGGGCTTGGCAGGCATTAAATACAGAGAAACCAGGCTTTGAGTCAAGACTGTGCTTATCAGAGCCGGGCCAGGTAAGACAGGGGATTTGGAGCTGCCGTCAGCAGCAAGAAAAAGCAATAAGCAGTCAGTGGGAAGCGAGGAAGCGAGGAAAGACGCTCTCGTTAGCTAGCATGGTTCATCACCCATTCAGCTCACCCCTTTGCAGAGCACCACCACGGCGGGCAGGGTGTTGTGTCTCATTAATGCGAGGCACTGTTTGGGATTGAACATTTTCCAGCTGGCATGCAAAGACCCTAAACACTTACTGCCTCCCCCTAAAGAGACCCTGCAGACACTAGCTAGGTTTTTTTTTTTTCTCCCTAGCTGGAGGGTTCAAGTCTTCCACAGCTACACAGGCAAAAAAATCCAGCATGAGGTGCACAGCATCGTCATTGCAGAAATAGCTCAAGTGGCAGTTTTCACTAATTTTAGTGATGCTTGCACACAATCCTGCTAAAAAAACAAAACCACTTTGACAGCCCAAAGGTCACCCCTGCTTGGTGAGCACTGCACAAAGCAAGAAAGAAACCAGGCACAGGTAGGTGATTTCTCCCATGAATCAAAGTGCAAGCCACAAATATATTTTAAACACCTGTCTGGTAGTCCAGTGCCAAATAATTTTTTATATCAATCATTACAGCTGTGCACTGACAACTCTCACCGATGTATCCACATGCCTCGCACTGCCTGGGATTTGCAGGGATGCTCCCCTGTCCTGTATTTATGTAACTATATAAGAAGCTTTATGCTAAAGGTCTGGACAGATGTGACTGTGTGGAAAAACAGCTGGAAAAGTCTCCCTTACATGCACCCTGCGGTCTCAAAAGGTAGCAAGAACACATATTAAAATGAGTGATTATGAAAAGGTATTTCCTCTCCCAAAAGCAGAATCTTGGCTGCGTCTCAGTCTGTGCTGGATGTAGCAATGCTCTCACACACACAAAAGGATGGGGCTGCATGCCCCCCACAGCTGGACTTGGGGTGGGAGCCATTTTTTGGAGCCGACAGTCCCAGGGGACGGACCCGAGTTGTTTCTAAATGCAGAGGCAGGACAGATAACCAGGAAGCATTCAAACTCAGGCTACGGGAGAATGAAAGGGGACAGTTGGGAGCAGGCTGGGGGGAAACAAGGGTGGATAGGGCAAGATTTGTTTAGAAATCACTTCTGAGACAATGGTCTGCAAACTCCTCTGAAAGCACTTTAAATATAGACTAGGATTAAATATAGACTAGGAAAAACCCAGCCCCATCTGTTTACCCAAAGCCATAAACAGCATCCAAAATGAATGGGGGGGGGAGGAAAGCTGTGAGCAACCAGAGCTCGTCCTGCACGAGCAAGAAAGGCGACAGCATGTCGTCATGCAACCAGCTCAAAGGCACCCGCACCCACTTTTCACGCCATTTTTTTCCTCCCACGAGGGAAAGGCAATGCTGCAGGGTAAAATCCAACCCTGCAAGCCAGAGGACCCGCTGCATGTTTCCCTCACCCCGACAAATCCGACAGGCAGCTTTGCAGGCAGCAAGCAGGCAGCAGCTGCCCGGGGAGGGGCTCCATGGTGGTTACACCCCACAGTACCAGCCATGTCACTAATCTTTCCAAAATCCTAAAGAGGCTTTGCTGAGGGTTGGGCAAAGCTTTAGGGAAGCCCCGACAAGCACGTTCCCACACCCGCTGGCTGGCACCCTGTGAATCCTCACTGGCTTCCTGGGGCACAGAAGCGGCAGGGATGGAGCACGGTGGGGGGATGCAGGGCTTCTCTCTGGATACCCCTTGCTCCTACGCCGGCATCGCCTGGGGTGACACAGCGGCTGTGTCACCTCCCCTGCCCATCTGCTGCGCTTCTGCTTGGCAGGGACATCATGGGACACCCATCCTGTGAGTCACGCATCAGGGGAACAGCAGAGCTGTCTTCAACAAGGACTTGCAGAGCATGGATTGATTTAACTTTGCATTAGCTGGGGCTGTGAATAAGGTTTTTGGGAAGGGACAGATGGAACATGCAGACCTAGCCACGCTCCTCTCTGCAGAGAGGCCGGCTACTTCTCAAGGGGTAGAAACACTGTCATGAGCAAGCTGGGGAGCAGCAAGGATCTCCAGGGTCTTGAATCAGTGCTCTACCTGCTCCTGGATCTCCTCTCCACCAGGCATGGAGCAGCAGCAGGTTTGGGGAGGGTCTAGGGCTGGTGACGGTGTAGCACCTATTTAAAAAACTTATTAAAACCTATTAAAGAAAACAACCCCCAAGGTCTCTTTCCTGCAGCATTTGAACGCACAGCATTCAGCTTTCTAACAGCAGCATTTCCCGGCATGCAGGGGCACAGAAAAGGTTAAAAATAACTTCTGCAAACCGTCTGGTACGGCTTAGCCCGGAAACCCAACCACAGGGTTTCCCATCCTGGCCCCGCAGACCCAGGGGAGCCTCCTGAGACCCCCCAGCACAGGCTGATGGTGGCATGGCGGGGCCGGCAGCAGAGCCCCGTCCTTCCCAACGCTCCCAGCTCCATCCATCACGCCAAGCTGGTCCTGATGGGATTACAGTATGGACCCACCTCTGCCCGGACACTGAGCTATAAATCAGAGACATAGCATGGGCATCCGGCCATGCTGAATGAGGTTAGCGAAGAAAAGCAATCCCAGGAAAAATACTCACTGGCAGTATTAAGCCCTGTGTCCATGAGCAAAGAAATGTGGTAAAAACACAGGAACACCTAAAAGTGCAAATCCTGAGGGCAGGAAGCAGGATCTGCTTCTGCCCAAGGGGAGGTCTTCAACGAGCACTGACTGCAGCCCAGTGAAGGTGGGAGAGGAGCCCTTCAAAAGCCTCAATGATGGAAAACTCCTGACTGCCAAGAATTTGGGCTGATAAGACCTGGGAGGGCTTGGCAGGGCTGGGTGGTACCAAGCACTATCAGGGCTGGAAATGGAGCCAGGTCTGTCCAAAGCTAGGGCAGTACACGGTACCTGCCACCAGCAAAGGGCGGTGGGGAGGACTGATGCACATCTCTGCCCATCCTGCAGCTCCCAGCCCCCCCTGGAGCTCAGCCAAGTCAGGGAGCTGCAGGGTCCATCCCATCACAGCACACATGTGTCCATGCAAAGCATCAGGAACAGGAGCCACCGTGACACAAGATGGGCCAATCTTGCAATAACTACCATACCTGCACACCTGTTCTCCCTGGGAAACACATAAAAAGCCCCTCAAGCCCTAAGCCCATGGTACAAGTTCAGGGGAAACCTTCCACCTACCCTTGGCCACAAACTAAAAGGTGGGAAGAGAAGAAAGAGCTTCTAATCAATCACTCATCATCCTCTTCCCACATCAAAGCCAAGACCAACTCCAAGCACTTGTTGCTAATGGCTTTTAATTTGCCTTTTCCTTCCCCAAAGTCAAGCTCCTCTGGCTCTCCTACAAACACAGAAGTGTTTTTGGAGGTTTCTTTTAAAAACAGTCAACTTTGCTTAAATACAAGTGAATTTAACTTTTTGTAGCTAGAAATTAACTTCCAGAGCCACAGCACAACCCACAGAGCACATTCATCCTACGCAACGAATTTACTGAAAATGTTGCTTTTATCACAGTCACAAAACCTTAACTGACTCAAGACCACAGAAGCAGTCGCAAAAGAGACTCCTCCTGGAAACCCAGAGGACAGGCACAAGGGACACCCCAGCCCTGAGGGAGCTGACGGCTGCCTGCTCAGGGACTGCCAAAAGATGTGCCTGGGAGCACCAGCACAAACCAGATTCTGTCATGGCAATGTGCAATGGCCTCCAAAAGAGGCCATTTTGGGCCTTTTTTTGGCTAAAATTGCCAAATTTTAGCAAACAGTCTAATTTAAGAACTTGGTTTTGCCCTGCAGATTCTTCACCTTCAAGAGCTTCCTCATGACTATGCTACAACACAACCTTGGCCATTGGGCTCAACACACTTCCACCCACCAGAAAATGATCTGACCATCTAGGGATTTGCCTACTTTTTCCATGCTTGTATTACCAGATCTTCCAGCACATGTAAAAAACACAACATCCTCTAAACTGGTAACATCAGCACAGACCCAACCAGGCCCTCTACAGCCTCCTACAAGACTGGGATGGCTTTTGAAACTGCCGGTGTCTTCCTACCACCCGTGTTGGCAAGGCAGACAGACTGACATTTTTGCAGCTCACCTCTGAGGTCAGTGCCAGACGGATGGGCTCATGGCTGACTCCCCACTTCCATGAGTGGCCATGTAGTGTATCCATCACTCGCTGCAAGCTATCGTGAGGAAGGCATGGCCCAAGGTCCTCTCAGGGCACATGCAGTGCTGTGAAAGACCACCTGACTTGTGCAACCCCATCCCTTACCACCACCAAGTGACCTTCTGCCTGGCATCTGCCCCATCCACCGGTCTGCCCAGCCAAACCACTGCAGGACACCACGGAGATGCCCTGCAGCACAGGGAGATGTCTTCTGGCCGTGGGATGCCTCCAAGGGTCTCCAAACATCTGGTGGTAACAAGTGCCAGCAGAGAACAACGCGTTTTGGTTAGGAGGGAGAACAGAACAATTCCTCCTCCCTCTCCTTTGTCCTAGAGACAAAGCATCTCGCTCCCTGCAATCCTGACCTCTTCAGTAAGGCAGTTTGAGCCTTGCTGGTGAAGACGGGCAGTGAAGAGCTAGCTGCTATTGGTTTTTTCCTTCCAGAAGCCTGGGCCAGGCATTTTGCACGTTTGATGCCAGCAATGCCACATACGCTGATGATTCCCGACCTTGTCACCTTTCTCTTATCTCTTCCTCCTACTTTGCCACTTGTGTTTGCAAAACCAATGCTTTCATCTTCAAAAAAAAACCCCACCAAAGGTAAACCACCCCTTAAGACAACACAAAATACAAGCTCTTTGTACCAGAAAGAACACGTTAGCATGAACTCACGTACAACCCAAACAAGCCTTGGAGCTGCCGATGTGGCAGAACAGAAGATGTGTTGTTTTGTCCCTTTTCTAGCAAACAAGAAGAGACTTGAGGAAATATTGGGACCTCCCATCCCTCCTGCAGCACCCTCATCTCCCAGGGGTTTGCTTTGGACCCAATCCCCACTGCGCACAGCAAGTGGCGGGGATGCTCGCACTCAGCATCCCTGCTTGGGCATCGCAACGGCAGCAGAGCCGGCTGGAGAGTAGAGCCCCATGCTACGCTGTCCCCTCCAGCCCCTGCCAAGCCCCATGGAAAAATCCTGCCTGCAAGCTTTAAGCTTGGCTCAGCTCCTGCTGGCTGAGCCCGCTGCCAGGCGAGGGCAAGCCAAACACAGGAGGTTTGATGAGGCAGAGGTAGAAGGGAAAAAAAAAAAAAAAAAAAAAAAAAAAAAAAATTATGGCTAAGAATGTGTTGCCGGTGTCTGCTGTCACCTGGTGTCTGTTACAGCCTCCCTGATGGGGATGTCACCCTTCACGAGCAAAGCAGGAAGGATGGGAAAGTTTCCTTTTATAGCAACGACTTTGGAGCACGAGTCCCTCTGGATATCCTTCTCCAGCACTGACTTTCAAGTGACTCAAATACAGATTAGGTGTCTTTGGCAGGGGAGGGGAGCGGGAGGGTAGGGGAAGAGAGTTTTCCTTGCAGGACCTCCTGCTGCTGCCAAGCACAGGCTCCAGTCCAGCACCCGTCCACTGATTTTGATCACCCATGTCCCATACAATCAGCCACCAAGTCAGGAGAAAGAACTTCAGAAGCCAGCGAGACTGGGTCAGGTACAGCCTGAGAGCTGCTGGTGGTAAGGAAAGTTGGCTGTCTTGGCATCAAGCAGAGAGCAGCACAGATGTGCTGATTGCCAAGGCACAGGAGGTTCCCAGAGGTGCAGGTACAACCCTCGAGCATCCACAGCAACTTCAAAGCTCTCCCAAAAATCACTGAAAATGGTGCCAGTGTGGCAAAGGTTTAAAATGCCTGCAAGCGTAGGAAGGTGCTGGCAGTGCTATACACAGCAGGAATCCTCATGAGGTTTATAGGGCCATAAAAAGGGTGCTCCTGGGCTGACAGCCCAGGTCCTACTACCTGACAACAAAGCTTCCCAGCAATAAAACCATTACATGCACGCGAGTCCTGATAATATAGCAGGGAAGTAAATAAAGTTGTACTTGCTTCCACGGTTTCAAGGCTACCATGGGCTGCAAGACCAGTCACCCCCTCTGGCATCCCCAACAAAGCAAGACAGACGGATATCTCCAGTGGCACAGTCCTCGGTGCAGCCAATGCTGCTAAAAACAGACCTCTCTATGCCACAAAATTAATACAGGAAAAAGATAGTGTCTGCGCAAACATCTCATGGTGAAGCAATGTAACCAAAGGAGAACATCGCGACAGAGATGCTCTGCCCATTTTGCAACTTCGGCTGGACCTCTTGCCCAGGGGAGGACTGGGTCAGTCTTTCCTTGAACCCACATACACTTTTTGCTTCACAATGTCCTTCAGCAAGGAACTCCACGGGTCTGCTGCCTGGGCAATGGAATACCCACCTCCATCAGGGATAGGCTCTCACCAGCTCTGTCTGATGTCCACTAGCTCTCATATCAGAAGAGGCAGAGTTCAGTCTTGATCCACCCTCTCCCTAGTGTCTGCTCAATGTTCTTCCAAGAGCAAAAAACACTTCCTAATTCAGGTGGGGCAGTCCCAAAGGTGTTCTGGTTTTTTAACAGGGAGCTGCGGATGGACCTTCCTCTGCCAGGGCAAGGAGTTTGTTCCTGCCAAGTCCCTATAGAGACCAACAAAAACATGAAAACCCAAAATCATATCCAGTACTGAGCGCCCAGGGGCTAAACGTAAAACCTGTAAACTCAAGTTTGAAACAGTTGGAGGGAACAGGAGCCCAGGAGAGCACCTTCTTCCTCCAAGCCCTTGCAGCCCCTCCAAAGTCCTTTGCAAGCCCAAGAGTTCAGCCAGTGGCCAAAACGAGACTGCTCCTGAGGGATGCTTAGGGCCAAAAGCAAGGACCGAGCGCCTTTCAAACCAGGAGAACTCAGATTTGAGCTGGATTGGGCAACAGCACAAGCTCATGCAGGCAGTCAGTGGCGGAGGAGAAATGAAACCCAGATTTCCAGAGCCACAGTCCAGCTGCTGGCCACAGAGAGACACTTTTAAAGAAAAAATGGTCTTGCCTGACAACAGACATCCTGCCCATGGCTCATAGTCATCATCCTCTGCCTTGGAAGAGGAACAAAATCTCTTCTTTTCTTTTTTAAGCACTGCAGACTAATCAGTGGGTTAACCTAAGGGCATGCCTGCACCCTGGCACAGACGTCTGCACGAGCTGCTCCGGAGCAGGGATGCTGGACAAAGCTCGTCGGCTGTTGCCAGCATCCACTCTGTCTGTTGGTGGCACGCTCTTGGTTGATGGCGGAATGGTATGAATGCTATGCTGTGGCCCTATCTAGGATCATCACCAGGAAAAAGCACTGGTCCCCGTGTGATGCCATGATCGAAAAAGAAGCTATGGTCACCCATGAGATCTCGGGTCAACATCCACAAAGAGCAGACTAAGGGCAACCACGGAAAACAAAAGGAGGGGAAATGGTTTCCTGCCTCCACGGGTGCTGCAAGAACCATCTCATTAACACCTGATGCACTTGAGGGGGGCCATGCGAACCCTTCTTCCCCTTCTCAAGACACCAAATTAACCAGGGCAATGAAAACTTGAAGCATAGTAAAAGGCTTTCATTGAGAAAATCTTGGGAGCAACTCCCTATCGTGCTACCCCTGAGGGTCCCAGTGCCGGCAGTGTCTCCTTACTTAGATAATTTGGATGTTAATTTGGAGTTCAAGAGCTGTCAAAAGCTGAAGCAACCAAGTCCCTGAAAAGCTGTGCTTCCCCAAGTGGAGACGATGACAGAGCTTCAACTGCAACAACACTTCAGAGCCCTGTCTCCATCACCCTTCACTAATTTAGTCTTTGTCTGATGGAAAGAAGTAGCTGTTCTCAGCTGAATTGCTGGTGCAATGCGCAGAGCCACGTGCTCTCCTTGTTCTTGGCTGCAATGTTGGGAAACCCGTCCCACCAGCGTGATCAGAGAAGGGCAGGCATAGGAAAGTCACTTGGGCTGCTGGCTGGGGAGGCTGGCACCATAACTGATGCAGTGACACACAGAGAGGACAAGCTCCAGAGATGAGCTAGCCCACCGGAGATGAGCTAGCTCCAACTCGCCCGTAGACCAACACATAGCCAAGTCCACACAGCTCTCCCTGCCCAAGTACTCGACCAAGACATATCTTCCCCACACTGACCACTTCCTCATGCAAAGAACATCAAAGACTGAAAAAAAATCGGTCCTGCTTGGTCCTCTGGACTTACCTGACCTGCTCATCACTTAAAAAGAGGGTGCTGCGTTCAAGACGCAGACGCTGCAGGCAGGATGGGCACGCAGCAGCCACCCATGGGTCACCCAAAAGGTGACTTTGTAAGCAGGCAGCAAGGACATGGCTGCAGCCCCCAGGTCAGCTGGACTTGCTCCTGACCTCGGTCAGGAGGTCCATTTTAGGAAAAAAAGCAGAGTTTTGTTCCCAGCTCGCTGCCTGAGCATGCCCACAGTCACCAAGCAGCCAGATTCTCTTACTAATGAATAAAACCTCTTTGGATTATCAAACTGAAGAACACATTCAAGCGATGAGCTCGTGCAAAAGCTTACCCTTGATTTAATGTTCTTACACACCTTGCTGATTAGTTCAGGTACTGATCTGTTGGTGGATTACACGATGCCTTCAGCTATGCTGAAAATGCTGACAGGAGCCAAAAACCATCACAGCCTGAGTTAGGCAGAAACAAAAGCAATCAGCACATTGCAATGCATTTCCTCAAACCAGTGGGTTTTTTTAAGCACTCGTCCTTGGTAAACATTTCCAAACCAGATTCCCCACAATACCTGGATTTAAGCAGCTTAACCGTTTGCTGGAGCTGATGGTCTCATAGGAAGGCAACATGAGGGGTTAAACTGGACTTCGGGTTGCTTGCTCCATGGGATGCTCCATGTTTGACCAAATCTCTAGACCATGAACCCATGTTGGGAAGAGGGCAAGCTCATTGAGAGCATCACGATACCTGGAGAGCAAACCCCCAGGTGATGATGCCATTCTGGAGGTGTGTGGCAAGAAGCAGACGTGAGGACAGATGCCTGCTCCAGCCCAGAGTGTGGATTAGGACTTGCTGTAAAACGCTCTGGTCTTTTGATTTGATCTCACCTGCAAATCCAGCAAGTTGCAGACTCACCCCAGAAAGCATTCCCGCTTCAATTCAGAGCATGCTTTTAACACCAGACTCATTACACTGGCACAAAAGACCCTGTGGCTCACTGCAGGCCGTTTTCGGCAGCAAAGTCCTTGCCTTAATTTAGATTAGGGCTTGTCCACAGGTAGGAATGAGCTTTCCAGGTGCAGGCACCCACCTCTGCCAGCCAGGAGGATGTTTGAAATAAACCAAAACAGGCTAGTGTTTATGCAACACAAGAGCAAACACCACACCTGCTTGTTTAATTAGTTACCCCTGAAATTAAAGCCCGTCAAACTGCACAGAGGCTTCGTGCAACCTGCAAATTAACTAGAGGGGAACGCAACCTGGGGGTGAGGGATGCCAGATATAATTCAAGCAGTGGCTTCAAGCACTTTCCATAACATCAACAGTGCCATGAAGGGAAAAACCCAAAATAACACCACCCACCCCATCTGTCTCTACTTCAGAGTTTGTTGTTTCGGTCTCGCCAGGTTAAAAGCCGCTCAATCCCATCATCATGGGTCAGATGGCTGATAAGAAACTGATTTCATCATTTTAAGACCTGAGCATTTATTGGAAGGGTTTATCTACAAAGTAAGTTACGCACTTTGAACTGTTTAGTTTCACGTCAGTTAAAAATGCATGAGGCCCTTGTCTGGACACTCTCAAAATTAATGTGGTATGAAATGAAAGCCCAAGTCCATTCTCATCAGCCTCCACCACGTGCAATGTCAAAGTTGTGCTGCTTCTCTGTGCTGGCACACAATCCCTAACAAAAAGGGTGAGGCATTTTGGGGAAAGATGCCCCTCTCTAGCAAGATGCTTGGGCACAGAAATAGTCATTTACATAAATTTGGCAAAATCTCACCTTTGCTCAAAATTGCTCTCGTTGCCAGACGAAGCAGAGTTGAATCTCAGACATGGTCTTTGCAGTGCTAGTCAACAGGCAAAATTAAAATGACACCTGAAAATCATCTTAAAAGCAATGGAAGATGGTTTTCCCTGCTTATAGCAGAGCTTTTGTGGTTGAGCAGAGTTGGTTTCTACAACTTTCTGCATTGCACTTCTTGCAAGCACAAAACACCCTCCCATATGCACATCAAACCACGGTGATGCATCTTCGCAAGGGCACCCCTTAAAAAATGGGCAACTCTAAGCCACCATGGTGGGAATATTTCCAAAAGGCAAGTTATGCCCTCTACACTGTCTCCAAGAAGTCAGCCCCAGGCGAGGCTGTAAGGAGATATACCTGCCCTTGCTTCTCAAGCCCAAGACATGAGGGCCCGAGGAACCTCAGAGCCTCCCTGTTTGAGCCTGAGCGCTGGGTGCTCCATTCATTCCCACTGAGATTTCAAAGGTAACAGACCACACCACCGCATTTCAGATTACTGCAGCTTGAATTAGGGGTGAAGCGTTATCAGCTGTGGTACGGGGTTGCCTTAGGCCAACACAAAAGCACCCGTATTAAGAGGAAAAAAGACAAAGCCATTACTGACAGCCAGGGAGGGGGATACAGAAAAGCCCAAAGCTTGTCCACTGTCTCTAGAAGAATGCTTCATTTTAGAAAGTAAGGACTAAAATCAGGTTAAAAAGCCCCACGTATTCAGGGACAGATGCTTTGGGTCAGCTGAACGTTGGGCCACGTGCAGCGAAGAACCTGCTCCGTTTATTGATTTCTATGGAAAGCAACTTCAATCCCACCACTAGCTCTGTTTCAAGGCTGCTTTGATAACCACGGTGATGTGTGTATTTTCATTTTGGCTCCATATCTAAAGAATGGGTTGGGATCTACAAGCAGCAGGCTTTTGGCTAGAGAAGACAACTCCAGGTACAACCAACTTGCCACCATCCACAGCCGTCTTCACCGACTCGCCTAGACAACACCTCCTTTTCTCAGCATCTTTCACAGCAACACCCCAGATTTTCTTCCCTGCAGGACCAAGCTCTTCCATATCTCAATGCCATTCGCATCCAGCAGTGCAGCAGATCTTGGTGCCAGCAATGGAGCAGCTCTGCAAGAAGAAGCAGAGGATGCAGGAAGAGCTTTCCAGGAGCTGGGGGATGCTCTCCAGCACAAGCAGCTGATTCCCACACGCAGCCTGAAGGACTTTGCTGTCAAAGGGGCCAGGGTCAGGCCAGAATTAGACACGCTCTTGATGGGAAAAGAGTGCCTAAATTTCAAACCAATGCTGATAGACTATTTTTTTTTTAATTAAAACTTGCCTGAAGTGACACATAAAAGAAGTGAAATCCCAGGCACAGCTGATGCACTAGGAGAGATTTATATTTAGAAGAACGACTTAAGTACCCAATCAACAGGAAGGAAATGGAAACTTTTTTGGCACTGTCCAGGAGAAAAGAAAACAAAAAGAGACACAGCCACGGCCACCCATTATTACTAAGGGCAACATCCACTGGCATTTTAGCCTCCCAACTCTCCACATTTACACTGAATTCAGCTTTTTTTCCATGCACAATCCCAGTAAACAACATTTACAGCTCACAGAGCCCACATAAAGACTATCAAACAAAACACATCATGTGCATTCACAAGACAGCTGGCATTATTATTACTTTTAATTTAGTGCTTACTACTGTCAGCTTCATTTTCAACAGGACAACTAACAACATGTTAGCACTTCAGCATAAAGCAAATATACTGAGGGGATAAAAAAAAAAGCCATTTCCAATTTTTGCAGACTGAAGTTTTAAGATAAAGCAGAGCACCTACATAAAATATAATCCTTCAAAATCTGCTGCTTCTTCTGCCACATCATTCATTTGGGAGCTTTTAGTTCAGAAGTCAGAGATGTGCTTAGGCGGATATCCGATCATTTCCTGGGCCTCATCCCAAATTTCTCTAACATTACTCACTTTTTTTGTGCAGGAAGAGGGATGAGGACTTTATACGTAAAGGCAAAAGGGAGAAAGAAGCATTTGCAGCACTATGTAGGAATTATAATGCTTAGGCTCAGACCTCTGGGTCCAAATGATTCCCACATATCCCATCCACAAAGGGAGAAAGAAATTAGGCTGATGCTCGGACTCCTCTGCCTTTGCACTGCTTGGGACCTGGGGATGAGCTGGGACCTCCCCAGACCACCCAGGTGGGACCCCCCAGCACTGGGCAACAGATGCTCAGCCCAAAGGAAGATGCTCTGCCTACAAACATCCCAGCAGCAACCAGCAGCATCACCTCCTCCTGCCAGCCCCCCCTCAGGGAATTACCCTCTGCCCTGCTTCAACAAGCTGAATTGCCTCAAAGCAGCCTTAAGCCAGGAACCACCTGCCCTTTCCCAAAGCAAAACACCTCCCCTTCCCCCCCAAGCGAGTGAGGGGACCATCTGATGCAGCACTGGCATCACCGTTTTCAAGTCACAATCCCTTAAAAATTAGGCCAAACTGCAAATATTTTTATTCCTTTTATCCTGCCTGACTGCAGGGCAATCGGACACACCGATATACTCGCCCACCCCCCACCCCAAATGCACTTCTGAAGTGATTTTAGAGCCCATTTTTGGAGGCACGGGCATCACGACTGCAGAGACCATGGTTCAACCCTCAGATTGCGTGAACCCAGGCAATGCTGATGCTCCATGCCTCAGTTTCCCCCCAGCGTTATCCACTGGTACCCAAACCCTTCAGGACACGCATCCCTCCCCGTTACTTAAAGGATGCATCTCTGCCTGCCTGTGCTGGGGCTTCCCATCATGGCCAGGTAGCAGGAAAACCGGCAGCAGGATGGCAGGCAGCTTTCCCCTGGGATGCCTGCAAGGTGAGGGTTTAAAACAGGGGTCCATGCATGGAGGTAAAGCCTGGACAGAAAGGTCACCCCCACTGCGGAGCAATTGCAGGGAGGGGGTTAAACACTCGCCCTCCCCAAATCCCCTCTGCAGGGCCCTGCATTCCTCTGCTCAAACAGCGTGCTGGGCTAAAGCTTTTTTTGCTCACTGTTTCCATGCCTGGTCATGTCCTGCATCCTGGATTTGGTGAACATTTTAATAGCTCCTATTAATAGGCAGAGCAGGATCTGGAGAGGCACCAGCTGCTCTGGCCAGTCACACCTCCGAGGAGCTGCAGGGCTGTCCTGCTGCAGGGCAAGGTGCTAAAAACCGAGGCAGAGGAACAAACAAACAAACAAAAAAGTAAGCCCTGCTTACCCAAAAGCATTTGGGATCTGCACTTAATGCCAACATGCCATTTTTTACACATCTCCTGGAAAAACATCTCCCATTCCCTGCAGGTCCAAGAGCAGGGATGGGGGATGTGCTGGAGACCGCAGCATGTTCCCCAGGGACTCGAATGAGTCGGGGGGATGCGTGTGTGCCCCCATCATCAGGATGGAGTTGCGACCTTGTTTCACGGGATCTCACCAAGCGCTGCAAGAGTCCAGATGGACCGTCTGGCTAATTGAGTTAATTAAAGCGTTTTTCGGCAGCTATTAACTTTCAGGCGCGCCGCTCCAGAGCGGCTCCAGCTCCCTCCAGGGAGCATGGGCCACACCTCGGGAGCAGCAGCAGAGATGGAAAAAATTACTTGGAAGTGCTTACTGATGGCACTGAGCTGTTTCTCAGCAGCGTTTGCTGACTCCAAGCAACTTAAAAAATAATTTAAAAAAAAAAAAAGACCCCAAATGCCCCAAAACCCAGAAACCCCCCCAAACCTTCATTTATTTTGCACCTCCAGGCTGAACAGGACAGACTCCACATGCCCAGCGGAGCTGGAGAAGACCCAGGCAAGGCAAGGCTGTAGTGGATGGATGCACGGGAGGAGACCCACCACCCTGACGTCCCATACCCAGAGCATCTTTCCCTTGGTCCGGTGCAAAGCAGACGTGATAAGCTCCGGGAAGCAAGCAACGCTGCCCGTAACTCCTAGGATGATAAGCTGGTCAAGGCCAGAGCCGGCAGCATGGGCTATCCGTTTTGCTGACGAGGTAATCGCCATCTCCTAGGGACAGTAAACACTTTGTCTGTTTGCTGCCCTTGCCCAGAGATAACCAAGCAAAACGTTTGTGAAGGCCAAAAGAAAGGCTTGCCTTGTGGCTGCTGCTGTTTTGCTCCCTGACAAGGATGGCTGCTGCAAAGTGCTGGAAAGGAGCCGTGTCCCAGGAAGCTGGTATTAAAAAAAAACCAAACCAAACCAAACCCACCCAAAAAACAACCCACCCTGTTGCTGGGGACCGAGTGCTTTCATCCCCTTTCTGCAAAAAAACCTACTTGTCCTCCTCCATCCGAGCAAACATGGGATGAATGCCTACAGAGGTACCACCCGTACAGAGGCTGCTCCAATAAATCTGCAGCCAACAGCATCCATAGGCAAGGAGGAGCCAGCGCTCAGGAAGACAAGATGCGGGACACCCCCCCCATCTCCTCTCTTTTTGCTGGATGCACCCCCCCATCCCCTCCTCTCCTTTCGCAGGACGCACCCGTGCATCTCCTCCTCTCCTTTTGTGGGACGTACCCCCCAATGACTTTTTTTCCTAACCCCAAACCCAATGAATTGCAAAAGACCGGTTGCTCCCAGCACACGTGCAGTAGGAAATATTCCCTGCACTTTCTTACAGACTTTAATAGCTCAATCTGCACCAAAGGTGCAGGCACACGCACAGAAAAAAATACTAAGGATGCTTTTTGTGAGCAAGGGGGTAAAAAAAGCATGGAGGGGTTTGGGGCAGGAGGCACAATGCTTGGGGGAGAGAGAAGAGCAATTTCCAAGGCTCAGTTTGCATGCACGCTGCCGGCTGGGAAACGCTTCTCATGCCTGCGGAGAGCAACCCCACCCCGGCACAGCTAATCTGATGGCAGGTTTTCAATGCCGCAGCCAGGATGCGAGGGGCTGGGGAGGGAGGCTGGCGAGGGGGGAGAGAAAGCAAGGAAATGCCACAGAGGTGAGGACGCTTTTTCTGGCCGGGCGAAAGCTTGTTTTGTTTCCCTCCCTTCAGCTAGCTGCCATTTTCCGGAAGCTGGATCAGTTACAAAAAAATAAAAAGTTTCTCTTTGTTTAATTATAGCTGCGGTAGCCCTTGCGCCGAGGGACCCAGTGTCCCCCCCGGCTGCTCTGGGAACGGATGCGAACGAAGATGACAGCATGGCGGCAGGGAATAACAGGGGAGTTAAAGCTTTAACGTCTCCCAGAAAGACGTGACCCCAGCTCAAACAGATTATTTTTACTCCCGGAGGTATGTGAGACCTGGGAGGCTTCGGTCTCAATTCCCTGTGTGACCACCACATCGGTTATTCAAATTCCTGCTCTTTATGCTCCTTTCCTCCACCCTTTACCTGGTGTAGGTGTCTTCTAGATGGACAACTCGAGCATCTTCACCCACCACACCGAGCAAACCGACGGACACTCCAGCCAGCCCTGGTGCTTGCTGAAACCACGTCTGCACTGATGCCAACCTGCAGCCAAGAGGTCCAACTGACCCCATCTGTGGGCTTATTCCAAATTCAACCCCCCTGACTCAACGTAACATGGCTCGTGCTCCCTCCCCGAGCCCCAACACTTTGCTGGTACAATGCCATCAGGCTGGCAGTGCCGAGCAGAACCTGCTGTGGGCCACCGTCACAGGGGACCATCACAACTGGCAATGAACCCTGCAAAGTCCTCACCGGGCTCACCAGCAGCTAACGGCGGCAGCGACTGTCAAACGTCTCCTGCCTTGCTCTTCCACTGACCGAGCCGGGGATGCACCATTGTTCAACTCCGAAAAAGCCTTTTCTGTTCCTAAGGAAACAGCCAGTGTCGTTCCAACAAGGCCACACACCATGCAAACGCTTTCCCCCTAAAAGATGACCTAAAGCACTTTATACAGGCAGCTGCTGGATCTACCCCCGGAGAGCAAGCCAGGGAGAAGGAAAGGATAGCTTTGCACTGGGCTCGTTTGCAGCACAGGATGAGCAACCCAGGCTAACAACTACATACCACAGCCGCGTCTCTTTGCTGTGTCGAAAGGGTGTTTTCTGGAGTCAGCTAGAAAACATCTGGTTTTGCTTCGTGGCAGCAATCTCCCCCCTTGAAAATGATGGGATACTCCCCAGGGCAACCCTCCCACAGGGCAGGAGGAGGGGGCAGAGGAAGCAACCTCAGAGCCTGCAGAGAACTGTGAAAAGGAAGGGCTTTCGCATTATTTATTATTATTATTATTATTGCAGCTTTCCCCCCGTCATTTAACAGGACTACAAACCAGACGTGCGTTACTGTCCCTCCAATTTGTGCAAAAGCACCCAGATGATGAAGCAACACAGGAGAGATTAAAAAAAAAAAGTGACTCAGCCACCTTCCGCCTTTGTATTTTAATATGTACAGGTTTGAGGCTACGAAGTTGCTCTCACATCCATCATCTGCACATGCAGACAGCGTGCGTCAGCCGAGCCGTCACCGGTGAAGAGATGGGATGCAATGTGCACCGCCTTCTTGCTGATGGGTCTGAAGCAACACCTTGTCCCGGCAGAGCAAGAGCACCTATTCACGTAGGAGCATGCAGGAACATTTAGCCTTAGGACCTGCAAATTCATTTTCTTCTATCGGTAATGAGAGCGTTACGCTCCCCAGCAGCCCATTGATATGCCAGCTGGGAATGACTACCTCTCGGCACTGAAAATAAACCCTTGCACAAATCCAAATGAAATCAGCAGGTTAAAAATAGAAATATTTCACATGGGGGCTGGGGGGGACTGGCCAAGGGGTTCATAACGGAGGAGCAGCAGACTGGCCAGCCCAGCCCATAGACACTGCTAGGCTTCCACCAAGAAATGGGATTAAAGATAATAGATGCTGCTTGTGGGACACCAGTGATTTCTTCAAAAAACATGCAACTCACCCAAAATGTCAACATGCCTAGCAGACGACAAAAATGTGAATCCAAGGACAGGATGAAAGAGAGTTGGAAGTTTTCTGGTCCGCTCTTTGACCCATCAAAACCCAACTTCACCCTGGAAACACCATCAACATGCACAGGGGAGCGTGGCTGCCTGCCGGACCTGCAAACCAACCAGAGCACTGAAGGGGTTTCATGAGCTCCTTCATCCTCCTGTTGCTGTGAGCCATCAGAATACACCCCTCTCCATACTCCCATGCTTTTCTTTACAAGCCCAAGGGAGCAGAAATACACTGAAATCATTTGACTCCAATCACCACCGGGAGAAATTAAGGACCCTAGGCTGCAATGAGGACCCTAGGAGGTGATAGATGCCACAGGTATCCTCAAAAATTATCGCTCAGCGTGGTTCTGCAGATGGTTGCGGTGTTCCTGGAACCAGCACATCACTCGAGCACTCAACGAAAACCAGATGTGACCATCTGACCTGCTGGGAGCAAGTCTCTCCGCCTCGTTTAGAAAGCCAAGGCTCTGTGCTGGAAGGAAAGGGGCTTGTCAGGACATGTATGCGCCCACTGGAGGACCTGCTCTCATCAGCCAAAGTTACAGGTCCTGCAAGTGCTTTCTCCTTTTTTATTCTTAAAACCCGAACATTACTTATGGCCACAAAGTGAGCTCAGGCTGCAATTTGCACTTTTGAATTTAATAAACCCCGCAGCTTCGTAATTAAGCAAGGCTGCCCTTGCATCCCCATACCGACCCTTCAGGTCCTTCAGGGAGACAAACCAGACCCATCATCCCCATGAGGAGCAACCCTCCTGCTGCCCCCCAGCACACCCCAGGGTTTCGCTGCCCCGCTGGGGTTTGCTTCCAAGTCACGTCCGTGGCAGGCAGCAGGTTTTTCCCCGTGCCAGCTCCAAGAGGTCCGCGTGCTCCCTGCCCCAGCCAAGGCTGGCACGGTGCTTTTGACGTCCTCTTAACAATGACAGCCCTGTGCCCAAACACTGGCCCCTTAGCAGGGTTAATGCAGGGATTGTTTGCGCCGTGCTTGCAAGAAGAGAGCAAAAGCAAACCATCCTCCGCTCGCAGAGGGACTAGGAGCACTCAGGTCCTGAGTGGAACGATGGGGGACTCGTTTTGTGCTTTTTAAGCTAAAACCTCATTCTACAAATTTTAGGGAGCTGCCTGGATGGGTCCGTCAGCTGGTGCTGACAGCGGAGATGCCTCCTGTACCGCACCGGGGCATCATTCAGAGGGCAGGGCACCCCAGGCAGCACCCAGCTTTGCGGCCGCACATTGCTCTTGATAAACACCTTGCTGAAGCCATCATCTTCCACCCCAGGCTGTCCCTTTGGAAGCCTACATAAAATCCCCTGCAACAAACCCACCAGCCTGGCACTGGGCCTGGGGGTATCACCGCAACACAAGGAGCAAGCTATCTGTTTGGCATCCACAGCGACGCACGCATGACACTACCGAAGCCACCTATGAAACCTGACATTTGCCCCTGTCCCGTTGACTCTAGGAGGTCCCGACCAAGCAACTTTTAAGAGCAAACCAGACCAAAAGCCCTGCAAGGATGAAGCACTGAAGAACATTTCGCTGTATATATTGCAATGTATATATTCCACTTCATAAGCACAAATATATTTTCCATCAGATTGAGGCCCCTCTTTCAAACCTGGCTTGCCGCTGGTCACTCGCGAAGCCAACACTTGGCTACAAAACTCCTCCAAGAGTTGCCATCCACAGCCAATGTGCAAAAGATGCTCAAGCCCTCTGCTTGGGGAACCCCTCCACCGCTGTGAACACCCCCTCCACGATGCTGCTGGGTGCCTAAACACCCAGTGAGGACCACCCTTGGTTGAGCAGCGTCACAGCCAGCTCTGTCAACCCTTTGCAGCGATGGCAAACCTGACCTGCTGGAAACCCATCCCACCTCCTTAGCATCTCCCAGGGAGGCTCCAGGGCAGTCTGCAAAGCTTGAGTGTTTTCAGAATGGGTTTTGGAAAGGAGAGAAAAGGCAGGTGCCAAACCTAAGGTTGAGAGACTCCGAGGTGAGGTTATTTGCATTCGTTTCTGTTTCAGCTGCCGTCAGAAATCCACCCACCAAACCAGGTGATGCAACTTTCAGACCTCTTGAAAATAAGAAGAATAAGGAGGATGCAAATTCCCCTTCATGTCCTGACCTCTACAGCTGCTAGCTCCCTTTGCATAGGCAGGCTTCTGTGATTAAAAGCTTCTTGCCGTACTTAAAATGTTTTTCTCATTTAAAAAAATGCAGTGTCTAAACCACCTCCTTAACATAGATACAAGCTCTTCTGAACAACCCCACCAGGCTAAAATAAATATTTTGCTTCACAAATAGTTTTCCTCTCATTAAAATGAAAACATAATTAGGATGTCAAGCACAGAGGCAAGCAACGGCTGCAATCACTCCACGCAGCACCGCGCTGCTCAGGCTTTATTTGATTAAAAGTAACGACGCTGCTATTTTTGAAAAGCATGCTCTCTTCCACAGCCCAACCAGAGTTATTTTGGAAACATATATATGGAAAGCTGGCATCTTTGCCAGCAAAAAATCCCCACCCGGGAAGACACACGCTCAGCGGAGGCTGCAGGTCCACAGCACGCGGCACCAGTGAGCATCACGGGCAACTGCATCCTCTTGCTGCTCGTGGCCAGGGGGTTAAAGCTCCCCGTAGGAAGAGCACAGTGACCCTGGGCGAGTGCCTAAATGCTGGAAAGGGTGAGAGAAAAGGAGAAAAGAGAGGAAAAGGAGAAAAGGAGGGAAAAGGTGCTACTGGAGATGTCACATGAGGGCACCTGTGCAAAGTCTGGTGCCGAAGCTGCCGCGTGGGAGAAAAAGCCAGGATGAGACGCAAATGTTCAGAGCTACAAGACATCCCTGGAGGACATTACTCTTAGTATTAGGGTTTTTTTGTTGTTGTTGTTTTTAAGCAAATCTGAGCATCCCGTTGCTGCAGTTAGGCAGTAGGAAATAAAGGATAAGTCCTTCTTCCAGAGCAGAGGAGGATGTTTCGCTATCTAGACACAGATGTCAACACAACGTGTATCCCCCTCCAACTTCCACCCAAGCTGCCGCTCTGCTCGTTAAGAGCCATAACTTAATAATTGCAAATCTCAGGTAGCGTTAGCCAGGAAGGGCAGGCTGGGGGGCAGTGATGGCCATTATACATGCTTCCTCAGCATCCCCAATGCCAGAGCTCGGATGCTGCACTAGGCATTTGCATGCTTTTGCATCCCACACCCCTCTACACCTCTGGGTCCATAACAGGCTTCGGTGCAACATGGCTTACCTAGGCACAAAACCACATCACGGTTGCCACCATCCTGCTTTGTACCGAAGTTGCTCCGAGTGTAAGGATCGCCAAGCTGCCCTTGTGGCTGAGGCATTTACTCCTGAACAGCTTTATAGCCAGGGATCCCCCCAAAACCCCAAAAGGTATCCCAGTACCTGAGCCCAAGGCTGCAACACGTCACCACCGGTTCATGCCTCCCCGTAACACACCTTCTGCACAAGTCCACCTCTCCTGCCGAACGCTGTCCTGCGAGCAACGCTGCTGCAGCAACCGCCGTAAACCAAGCCTTGAATAGCATCCCCTGCTTGCAAAACAAACCCCCCCGCCCCGGGCACTCAGCAAGGAGCAAAAAGGTCAGCGACCCCATGACATCAGCGAGCCTCGACTGGGCAAACCCTTCTGGAAAAAAAGAAATGCCGGTACAATGTTGTTAAAAAAAGCCCCAAACTCCCAGGGAACAGCCCACCCGTGGCCGATGAGATAAGAAAGGAAAGAAAAGCCAGCCCGGCCTTCTCCAGCCTCAGCTGGAAGACATCACGGCAAGTTTACGGGCCAGACACATCAGGAAACGCTTGCACATAGTCCCCGGAGTCCACCCGGTCGCACCGCCGTGCTAAAAGCCCCCGGCGTCCACCCGGCTGGCCAGGGGTCCCCGTGGGTGCGGGGGTGGCAACCCTCG
>NW_010973023.1:1749305-1749571 GCF_000737465.1 Haliaeetus leucocephalus | reverse complement strand
GGGCAAGCCCCCCGAAAGAACGCGATGCTGGGGGCGCAACCAAAAGTTTCTCAGGTCCGTGGGGCAGCAGGAGCGGGAGTGGGGCAGACTGCCCAGAGCACGCGCTGCTGAGGTGGTTCCCATCTTGTGCAAGCCAGGCTTGCACGGTGCTGGCACATCGGGCTTGCATGTGTGCGCGCACTTCCACAGTGCACGCACTTCCACAGTGCACACGTGCAGACAGCAACGCCGGCTCGCAGGGCGATGCCTGCACACACAGCGTGCAC
>NW_010973023.1:1686505-1749295 GCF_000737465.1 Haliaeetus leucocephalus | reverse complement strand
TGCGGGGGGCAGCCGTGCAAAGCGGGCGTGCACGAGGGGCGTCGGAGCACGCTGTGCAAGAGGCAATCCTCGCGCAAACCGGGCGAGCGCGGGGGCTTTGTGGGTGGGTGCGGACCGGGCAATTTAGGGTTTGGGGTTTGGGGTTTTGGGTTTTTTTTGCATTTTCGTGCATTTTTGTAAAGGGAGGAAAGCCTCGTGGTGCAGCCTGCGTCGAAGCTCGCTGTGCTGTGCCGCATCCCTGTGCTGTCTGGGACCGGAGCAAAAATCCCCCCCCCAGGGCTTCTCGCCCGGGATGGGAAAGACGGGAATTCCTGCAAGAGGGGAGAAACATGGAGGAAAACGCTAAACCAAATCTTTATTCGCAATAAAGCAACAAGTTGCGCAACCCAATTTCTTGAGTTAACAACGGTTCAAGAAGGCAGCTTCAAAGCTTGCAGTGGCTCTGACCCCAACGCAGCCAAAGCCAAAAAAAAAGCCTTTGTGCTTGTTACAACCCCACGGACTAATTGAGCCTCCCACCACCCTGGCGCTGCCTGGGGTTGCGCTGCCCGGCTGCGTTAGGAAATGGGGTACCAGGAGCAAGAAACGCAACAGGTCGGGGACAGAGGCACCGTGCAGCCGGAGACGGTGGCCGCGGTACCATCATGGTGGCCACCTCGTGTTGGAAGGCCCCTGGGAAAAGCAGCTGGGCGAGAAATATTGGGGCGAGCGGGTCTTGTACGCAGAAGGGCCCGGGCTATGCGAGCCGCCGCTCTTCCTACACCCTCCTTGTTTTTTCCTGGGTTTAATCGGGATCCGATGATTAAATTTCCTCTTCCTGGTGTTGGCTCCTCCTGCGCCCAAACTTCCAGCGCCGCAGAAGGAGACGAGGTTTTCGCCAGGGTGAGATGAAAGCGGGGCAGGCAGCCGGGGCTGCTGCGAGTCCTTGCGCAACCGACCCCCCTCCCTGGTGTCAGCCGGGGCTCCCCGGCCTCATCCAGCCCTTTCGCTGGCTTCGTTTAGCGAACGCAAACGAAACGAGCCGTGTAACCACTTCAAGGCACCCTTGGGAGCTCGTTTCTGTTGCATTGTTTCGGGAGGTTTGGGGTTTGTCAAAGGAAAGCTCCCCGCAGCCGGATGGCCCGGTTCTCTAATTGCAACGGGGCATTTTCATCTCGCTTTGCTGGGGGAAACGGTTCAGACGGCACCTGTGAATGTGGGGTTTGCCAGCAACACCGGGGTGCAGCCGGGCTGGGTGCTGCTCCCGTGCTGGAGGCGGGTGCTGTGTGTGTAGCGGGGCGCTGCTCCCGTCTGCACCTTGGCACCAAGCCTGGGGCACCCAGACCGAGGCGCTCCTGTTCCCTCTGCTTCTGCACGTGTTGTGCAAAACTCACTAACAGCATTATTTGAGCTGCTGATTTATTTCTCTCTGACATCCTTCATCTGATTTCATATCTTTCTGATACAGCAAAGTCCGAAATTACTTGTCTTATTAAATGTTTTTATATTAGATATACTAAAGTATCAAATCTTGCTATGGAAACAGCTTCCAATACCAACCAGCTGATGTTTCACAACGTTTATTGTCCTGCTTCACTCTTAAATGAATTAGTCTGTGTCAGAGGTAAATCACACTGTTCTCTCCCATCCCTGACAAAGTTTGAATAGACTTTTTTTCTTTGCCTCCCAAACCCCAGTTTATTCTTACTCATTTTGATCTTTTCCTAAATAGCTTGAGCCCTGAGAAGTGACGGTGGTGATCTCTGGATCGTCCCAAGCTGGCGCCTTGAGTGGCTTTGGGGACAAAAGTGTCTTTTCCGAGGAGCTGGCTGCGGGGCTGGAGGAGGCGTACGTGCATCTACAGTTTCAGCTCAGCTGGCCTCGTGATCCCTCTGTGGTAAACCCACATCTCCAGGTGGTAAAACTGCACTTGAACTGTCGACTTAATTGAAAATCAACAATTTATGCACGATGACCGCTGCCCATCCTGGGAGCTGCTTTCCCCATGCTGAGGATGCACATTAGGCACCACTGCTGGTGGGGAAGGTCTGGCCGAGCCTGGGGTGGAGGGATGAGCATCCCATCCTGCATCTCATCCTCCTCTCTGATTTGAAACAAGTATTTTGCAACACCCAGAAGAAGCTCAGCGCAATAAGGGGCTGGGAGTTATTTGGTTGCAGGGTGGGTGCTGCACGTGGCAGGGACCAAAATCGGTGGGTACGGAAGAAGATGCTCCCCCAGCATCCTTCCAGCAGGCACTGGTGTGGGCTGCCCCTGGGCTCCCGCCTCCCTGCCCTGCTCCTACCCCTCTCCTGCCTGCTGCCTTCTCCTGCCGCGTTCCCTCCACTCCCACTGCGACCGCAGATTGCCGGGAGAGAGCCGGGCATGCCGGCACGGCGGCAGAGCCATCCCACCTTTGGATGTGTGCCACTCCCGTTTCCCCTGCCAGGAAGCCATACCGGTGAGCAATTAGACCCGGACAGGATGCCCTAACGAGCTCAGGCTTTTATACGGTGCTGGGAATTAATTTTGCAGGAATTCCATGTTAAAGTTCAGTTCAAGACTTTCTCTGTCCATTCGCCTATGGTGTTTCTGAAGCACTTACACAAAACTGAATGGTAATTGTCTCTGTTTGCCTAAATAGTGCTTAGGAGAAGGGTTGGTCCGGGATGACGTGCCCGTGACTCAGATACATGAGTGTCTCCAGCTCTTTCAGAAAGAGAAGGAATCATCTTTGCTCTGATGCTGCCTTTGAAATTGCAGATAGAAGCTGGACATCTGCTTGTCTTGGAGGAAAATACTGAAACGAGCTGCTCTGCAAATGAGCCCAGGTCTGATGAGCACCGAACCGAGCAGCACCAAACCCCTCGCTGGGGCTGAGGGCACAGGAGGATGCTCTTGCAGGTGCAGTGGTGGCTCAACCACTAATGTTGAGCTCCTGAAACCTCGCAGGTGGGAGTGTTCCCAAACCTAAGCCTAATAAAGCCTACTTCCTGAATGGAATCTTAATAAAATCCCTTGGTGGGAGTGTCCGAGCTCCCGCTGCAGCCCGCATTTGTTGCAGCCTGTTGCTATGCGCTAGAAGGAGCGCTTTTTCCATGATCCTCCAATTTTGGTAGGAGTCCAGCAAATCCCTTTGCCCGTATCGTGCTATAGATTGCTTTCTGGAGCTGGGGAAGAGAGTGCTTGGCTGCCAAGGTACGTTTAATAATGCTTCATTAGTACAGCGAGCCCGGCAAACTCCCTGGGGTGAGCTCTTCCCAGGCCAATCTTCCCCTTGCTGCGAATTAATTACAGCCATGATGGTTAATGACGAGGGAGAGGGATAGGGATAGCTGGCGGTTTTTCATGTCCCTCTTGGTTCGTGCTGTACCAAGACAGATCTCCTATGGAAGTGGGTGGCAGAGCTATTGCTGCCTTCCTGGGAAGCAGTGGCTCTTTTTTTATTTGCATCCCTTGGCAGGGAGCAAGGCAGGCTCTGGAGCGTTGCTGACATAGGTGGCACTTACAGGTGTTTGAACTCTGGTCTGGGTACTTGGGTTTTATGACTAGGATAAAGTAAATAAAGGATTCAGACAAGATTTATTTTGTAGGTATAAGTTTCTTGCTTCAAAACCAATTACCCACAAAAGTTTCTAATAAATAAGTCTCAGTGCATTTGGAACTGGCAAACAAAACATTGTCTTCCTTCTGCCAGATGCCCCAAATGGATTTTTTCTGCTTTATTTTCTGAATTAGATTACACTGGGCTGTAATGAAAGCAGGGCAGATTTACTCCTCTGACACTCATCTCTGCTTCAAACGTACATTTACCTGATTTGTTTTTGTAGCTGGAGTCTGGAGGATTTTTTTCCATTCCTTCCTCAGCCACGTGCTGTGAACATTACACAATGTCTCCATCCATTGCAATGGCTGAAGGCGAAAGCAGCAATTTCCTACGCTGTATTTGCAAGCCTGGCCCCTACTTTTGCTTTTCCTCAAGACTCCCAGCACAGCATCCCCCAGACATGTTTGCTGGGGTAACGACTGCATTGCAGCAGGTGAGTACCCCCTCCCTTCATAAATTCGGGGCCATGTTGGTGCCAAAGGGGGAGGGAAGTTGTGGCATGGGGAGGCTGCAAGTCACCCATGACTGCTGTGCAAACCACTCAGCCCTCGTGTACGGTGTTTGTAAGGTGAAGGTAAACAGCCAGCCAGGTGACGATTGCTTCCTACTAATAACAGGGATTAGTTTTTTTAAGCCTGATGAGGAAGTGCGCAAAGCAAATGACAGGGCTCCCGGAACAGCTTTTAATTTCTTTGGCTGCCTGACATCGGCTGACTGACTGACTGACTGACTGAATGAATGAATGGACAAAAGCAAGCAAAGAGTTGGAAGTGAGAGAGAAAAGATTCCCGGAGACCAGCCTTGCACCTTATCCAGTCCTCAAGGTAAAATCTACAGCATCCTTCCACCCTGCTGCCACCGTCCTCAGTTTTGCAGCAGCCTTGCACACTGTTCCTGCCCCTGTGCATCCCTCATCCTTGCCATTGTGCATCAAATGGTGCAACTCTTACCTGCAGCTCACTCTGCCCTGTGGGGAGGGATGGGTGGTAGACTTTGCTTTGGGGAGCTTTGCACCACGCATGCATCCTCAGCCTCCCTCCTCTTGGAAAACTACTCTGTATGGCAAAATCCTTTATTGTAACCAAAATCCTTTATTTTAACCAACCATTTCCAGTAAATCGCACTCTTTGTTTTCCCTCGTCACCCTTTCACTAGAAGCCAGGCAATCCCCTGTCCATACCTCCCACCCTGGCTGGCCAAACCAAAGTGCCGATTGCAACGGCAAGATCCGCGACCCATGAGCTAAACGCTACAGTTTCCCATAGAGAGTTTCTTTTCCTCCCTGAGTCCGATTGCATGAAATAAAACAGCTTTTGTTCGCAATGGAGATTCTCCTGGCAACAGAATGACGGAAGCTGCAAAAAATGCCAAGGCTCAATGACAGCTCTATCTAAAACTAACCACCAAGATGAGTCTTTTTTATCATCGTTAGGGAAGAAAGCGCCAAGCTGATGGGAAGGGGTAAATCACTACTGTTTATGATGGCTTTGTAGATGGACAAATATCCCTGCCTAGTAGAGGAGGGGTGCAAAAGGGCACAATTATTGATGCATCACCGTGAACCTTGAAATGAGGTTGAGACATGAGAGATGGGCTCCAACCTACACACCTCCGCCTCCAGCGAACTGCCAAATTTAGCTGAATTACGGGATTTGCAAGGACTGCTGCAGCCAGTGAAGAGGCTCCAGCAGATTTCTGTGGGTCTGGATCAGGCCCAGAGCTTGCAGGAGGGAGTTAGAGGAGCAGAAAGCCCTGTTTTGCAGCCATGGGGGACTTTGGTCTTCAGCTCAGTGTCCTTCTAGGCTGCCTTTCTGTGTCCCTCAGAGGCTCAAAGCAGCCCTTTCTCCACCAGTTTTGGCTGCTGACTCTCAATTTCCCCCTACACCTCTAAAGATCTTCTCTGGGGCAAAGACACAGGGAGCAAGAGCCATTTAATGGTGCTGCTGCATGATGCACCCGTCATTTATTTCCTTCGATCGAATCGCTGCCAGACCTCTTCCACCTTTCAGGCAGCACCTTGATAAAATGGGACTGTTTCCTCATTTAAATAGTGTAAGACACAGTAATTTCCCATGTTCAGTGTCGGGCAGCCTCATTTATGATGTTTGCTGAGTTCCTGTATTAATCAAAGTGGTTAATTGAATTGGTGATTGCACTGGCTTGTGTTCAGAACAGCTGCTTCACATCTTTAGCCCCACTTAATGTGACAGTCTGTCAGAAGAGCTGCCCATGGTATTCTTCACCTTGGTACAAGCAGTGGGAGATCCTGGGTCTCCCCACCATACACCAGCAGTGGCTTAGGGACAGGGACAGGCATTCAGAAGATGCTACACTGCAGCCATCAGTCTGATTTTTAGTGCATACCAGCATCTAAATCAGATTTGAACCCAAAGGCTGAATGCACCTGATGATAGAAATACAGGGCAAACCCAAAAGCAGCAGCATTTTCTGCAAATTCATCCCAGGGACACTGGGTGCAAGTGTCCCGGGGTAAAAGGAGAGGATAAAAGTATCAGCACCTTTGGCTATCTGCTATCCATTATGCAAAAGGGGAAAAATAGTAGTTCCCAGGCCTTTAGAGGCACAGGAAAATGGGAGGGAGGAAAATGGGAGCCCAGAAACCCAGAACTGAGAGCCATCAATCATGTGGTAATGAGGGCAGGAGGAAGACCTGCATGTGCCCCATCAGCAGCGTCACAGCAGCAGACAAAGGACATGCAATGATGATTTATGGCAATGTTATCTTCCCAAAGCAAACACTGGGTGCTGAGGACCAGGCGGCACAACCAGCACAGCGCTTTCCCTCCTTTTCATATGGTTGATGGATGCTGGTTTTTTTCCTTGCTGCCCCCATATGCAGGAGAGACATCCCTTCTTCTCATCTTCCTTTTCCTACCTGCAGTCCCTGGGTCTTATTTACCAAAAATCATCCAGACCCTGGCAATTTGCATTTTCTCCTGGGTGGTTTTGCTTGGGCTGAAAAACCCCTCCAGGAGGAAACTTGCATCCATCCTAAATGTGTTATCACCTGGGTCAGAGAGAGTTAGAAGTCTACATCGCCTGAAGACCTGCATTGCTGTCCAGATATCATGCGCTCTATCTACCTGCTGTGTTGGTTTTAGGTTTCAGGCTAAGGTGATGAACCTCGTAAGCTTCCTCAGCAAAGCTGCCTCCAAAGGGATGCTTCTGCAGTCACCCTGACACCCAGGCACTCACATTGGGGCCAAAGGATTGCGAAGCTTTTCCTTGCTAAAGTTCACTAAAATTAGGAAAGTTTCACATGGGACATGGGGCTTCTCATACTCCTTTTCTTCCTCAGCGTTGAGGGATATTTAACCATCAGGCAGGAGCAGGGTCTTGCTTTTTCTCCTCCTCTGACATGCAAAAGCCCTGCGTGTGACCCAGGTGTTGCTCTGTGTGGTCCCATCCTGGAGATGCTGAGCACAGGCAAGACCTGGAGGGCACCCAGGACTCTGCAACACCAGATACCTGCAGGCTTGGCAATCCTTTCTTTTTCTTAACTCTGGCTACTCTATATTTGAAGAAATGTCACTGCTGACACCCTCGCCCAAGCACTCTCTCCCCAGGGGCTCCTGCCCCACATCCCCTTCCCCCATCTCTTCCACCCTGGCTTCTTTGCTACCTTAACAGGTCTCTCACCCCAGCTACCCAAAACTGCCTCTGAGATAAAATTGGGGACGTTTGTTGCTGGGGAAGAGGGAGCAAAGGAGTGATGCTGATGTGTGATGGACCAGCTTGGAGCTCCTCTATTAGCCCCCAGCACCCTGGTTGGGTTTTAAATCCATAACCACGTGCAAACCCTCTCCTATAAGGCATCCTCTGCCCCCCTCCCTGGAGCAGCCCCTGAGGCCACTGCTGCAGTGATGTTTTGTAATGGTCATCACTACCGGGCATGGAGATGCCTGTCCTAGGGGTTATTACACACTGACGAAGGCAAAGAGGAACAGGAGTCAGTTATATCATTATAAAATGATGTTAAATGTCCGATGCGTGCCACAATGCCAGGTACTCTTCTGCAGAGCCCTCCACACATTGCACCATTTGTGGCTCTCTTAACAAAGAGGGTCTTGTAAAAAGCACTGCCTGGATGAGATTTAAGCCGTCAGAGATAACCGCTTGGCTGTTTCTTGCTTGGACCTCAATACCTCCTCTTGCATGGTAAAACACACTTCCTTTCTGTACCACCGGATTTGCTTTTCAATGCTTCATTATGTTTCAAGGTCATGGCGTATCGAGCAGCTTGCTCGATTGCCCTGGAAAGAAACAAAGTCACAAGAATTTTTTTAGTTTAATAAATGCATGCACTGAGCCTGAATTGCTTTCTTATAAGCATGTAAAGGAGAACGGAAAGCACTCGGGTCTACATTTTTTTTTCACACTCCCTCTTTTTTAAGTCCATTATTCACACTCCTTTTCTATGGAGAAGAAGTGCCCAGTTCTCTTCTTTTCCAGCTGGCAAGCACTGGGTTCTCATTTAGTTTCCAGTGCCATGGGATTATTTGCATGGATGTTAAGAAACTGTACCCTTCACTGCAATAACGGCAGCAATCGGGCAACACCCGCCCAAAAGCTGAGCTTCCCCCTTAGCATCCATCAGAGGAATTGCCACCAGCAAGAATGGCATGATTCCCATTTAAAAAGCAGAAAAATTGGGGCTGGAGGTTGTTAAAGCAGATGGAGACAGCAACGATTGAGCTGTTTAGGTCCTGGTGGGCACAGGGTGGAAAGGACTTGGGGCTCATGTGGTCCGTTTGTGCCATGGTCTGCACTGGGGCCAGCATTGCAGGCAAGGAGCAGACAGGAGAAGCAGGGCTTTGGGGCAAAATGTTGGTTTCTTTGAAATCAATGGTGAAATTCCTGCTGGCTTTGACCACCAGCCATAGTACAATGAGGACTTTGCAGACGTGCTGATCGTCAGGCCCGTAGCTGGAGCCTGTCTGATGGCATCCCATTGCCAGCTTGTTTGCGATATTAATTAGGGCCATGAGTCCACAGAGTTTTCAAGCTCTGTGGCTTAAATTTGCCATGCAGGAAGGAGCAGGGATGCAAAGTTACTTCCCACTTCTGAAGCAGGTCCCGTGTTATTTTTGCCTCTGACAACACTTGGACCCATCTTGGGTGATGCTGGGGCTCCCATTGCTCAAAAAGCATCTGTCAGAGCAGCTTTCTGTGGGACGCAGTGTTTCATGGGGCGTGGAAACCTTCCCTGTCGACATGCCATTTCTGTCAAGGCTCCAGCTGCAAAGCAAGACAGCTGGGCTAACCGGTTTTCCACCAGCAAATTTTCGGCAGATCTCCTGACACAAAGCCAAGGCTGAGCAGTTCTTGGGCGCTGGCATCTCGCAGGGGCTGAGAGCCTGCTGGCCCAGGGACCACATCCCCCAAATACCCCTGTAAACCTCTTTACAGTCTTCCGAAGGTGAAGTTTATGCAATTCCTTCCCCTTTACAAATCTCACTTCCCTGGCCCTCGTAACTTGTGGCTACTTGACCACTATGAGCTTTGACCACTTCCCTGTCCTGATGCTTGCAGGGGATGAGGTTCAAGCCACCATGCTGGCTGGCAGGCTGCTCTCCTCCCTGAGGAGCCTCCGGGGCTAATTGCAATCAAATCTGACACAAGCATGGCAATTCCAAGGATAAATATGTCCTGGCAAAATTTTATATCAAATAACATCTGCGTTGAGAAGAAAGAACCTGTAAATGTCTCAGCGAGGAAAAAATCGCATGAGATGCTCATTCCTTATTAAACATCAGAAAGCCCACATCGAGAGAGACATAAAAGTCCCTAATGTGAGAAAAGCATCCATCAGACCATGCAGTCAGCCTCAGCTGCTGAAGAAGCCAGGCTTTGGTAGCTCTTCTGTGCTCATCCAGCTAGCAAGTGTGCAACGCTCACCTTTCTTGATGGTGGTGGAAATGTGTTGTGCCGTCACTGGCATTTCCCCTTTTAATAAAAATACATCAGCCCATCCTTAGTGCCTGCGGTGAGAAATACCTGGGGCTGACAGCTCCCCGATGGGGCCTTAGCTTCAGAAAGAAATTCTCTGCTGTGATAAACATCCCAAATCCATTGCTGGGTGAGTTTTTAGAGACTCTGAGAAATAGAACAAGCAAGTAAACAAGCTGGGATTCTCCCCTGTGCATGTGGGAACGTCTCCAATGCAGTGGAAAGCACGATCAATAATTGAGTGAGAAGGCAAGCCGCTCTGAGCTTTCACAAAGCACAGCCTGAGCATCCAATATTTATTTTCAGGCCTTAAATAATGTATCTGAAAATGCTTCTAACTGGATATTTTAAGGCAAACAAATTTATGTCATGAAAAGTTAATTAGCAAGAGCATCTCTGAAGGAAAATCAATAACAGCCACAAAAAATACCCCTCAGCTCTTCAATGCATTGGTCCTGTTCCTCCTCATAAGTTAGGGGGCAATCCTATAATTTCTAATTAAGGACTCATTCGCTATCAATTAGCCCATATAAGCAGATTTCACTTGCTCCCCAAGCTAAATCACTTAAGCCCCTTCATTTCCTCCTTGCTGCTGCAATGCCAGCTGCCAGCAAGGCGGTGCGGGGATGGGAGTCAAGGGATGGGGTGGTCAGTCCTGGTTCTGCCACCGATTTCCCGTGGGAGCTTGGTGGAATGGGTTCATCCCCATGGGTTAGTTCACTCAGCAGATGCCTAGCAGCTACCATAGGCAAATAGGAAAAAAATGACCCTGTTTCCAGAGAGGTGGGATTGGTTGGAGGTGGTGGGGTCTTGCATGGCATGGAGATGAACCATACGCCTGGAGCAGTGGTCACAGGTGCCCCTCAGAGGAGTCCTGGGGCTCTGACAAGCGGAGGTACCACCATTAAGGACAACATGAGCAGGAGGTGAAGGGAACAAAGCTGCTCCACTGCCGGCTCTCATGCCGGTGTATCCCACTGCTGCACCCCAGAACAGCAGTCAGCATGGGCATACGGGCAAGAGCTCTATAGGAAGGACCTTGGCCAGGGCTGGCATGTTCCCACAGGTGTTTGTTTGCACGTTGGCAGCAGATAAAGTATCTGCTGTTAAATCCACCATGGCTTTAATGCTAGCATTTTCCATCCCAGCCTCGTCCTTCAACATTCCCCCCCCGCCCCCATCCACGGCATGAGAAAACACATTGCCATGCCAGCAGTTAGCCCCAGGGATGCAAAGATCACCTCTTTGATCCTGGAAGAGACAGGAGTCCTGCCACACATCATCACGCGGCTGCCCTGCTTTAGGGCTGCCCCATCCCCAGCTCGCACTGCAAACCTGGGGAGGGGGGGCGGACGGACAGACAGATCTGGCTGTCTCCCTGCAGCATCGCCAGCCATCAGTCCATCTGCCACCCCCGGGGCACCCCAGCACCCAGCGGGAGCTCAGGGACAGGCTGCTCGGCGTGAGCCGCTGCTGCCACGTCAGGCTTCTCGTTATGAAACCCAAACAGATAAGATAAGAAAGGTTCATAACCTCTCATCACAGGACAAGATTTCTCATCTCCAGCCTGGCTTTCCTGCCTCTGATGTTTATTTGCTGTTATATCCAGCATCTAGCAGTAGATGAATTGCCTCCGCTGGGATTTCAATTCATTCCGATCAGAGGAAATTGGTTTTGACAGCTTTGTGATAGAAACATCTTGGGCCAAACTCACCCCTGGTTGAAGCTCCCTGGGGTCAGCGGGGCTGGATTTGGCTCTGGCTGGCTGGGCAAATGCAAACCAGTAACAAAAAGCCTGGAACCAGTGTAACCCGGATCCAAAAGTGTTCTTCCAGGTAGCAAGGGATGGTTTAGCCCACAACACCCTCGGGAGCCTAGAAGGCAGTGCAGGGAGAGAGAGAAGGACAGAGAGGCTGGCTGTAGCTGCATCAGGCTGTGTGATGCTGGCGTTATCTTCCCCAGGGCTTCGGCTGGCACAGAAACACAGCCTTAAAAATCATAAGCTAACCCGAGGCAGCTATACCCCAGACGCTCCCATACGAACCGAGCTGAACCCGACAGAATCTGCTTTTCTAGGAGTTATTTCTTCCTGGGCTTTAAGAAGAACCAAAGTTATGCTGACACAGAGCTCTGAACATCCAAGTGTTACTTCTTGACTCCTTTCTTATGGCAAAGCTTTTGGGTCAAGGGAGGTTCCCCCGCCCCCACGAAGGATTTGCAGGAGGTGGGAGGGCTGGGGAAACACAAATGCGCTTTTCATCCCATGCTGTCCTCAGTTCAAAAGGCTTTCACCTCCCCAAGAGCACGTTCACTGCTCCTATCTAGTCACAGCAGCTCTCATACTCGTCAGGAGCTGGGACAAACAGGAAAGCACGGACTTACTTTGATCGCAGCCTTTAATACTACAAGGCTGTATCTTACACTTGGACAGTGTGAGCTGGATGCTGGAGAAGCAGGGAGCAGCCTCGTCGGAGGATGCTGAGGCTCCTAAAACCTCGAGGCTGTTTGTTGTGATTTCTGACTCAGTGAAAAGGCAGGGAGTCTCACAGGTCAAGGCTGATGGTTTCTCAGCAAAGTGCAAAGCTCCTTCCAGTGAGGACAGACGCTGGCAGCAGCCATGCAGGCAGTGCTGCAGGAGTCTGCCTGCTGGCTTTTGTTCTGATGGAAAGAACTGGCAAGAGTCGTCCCAAATTGGGCTTTAATAGCACTGACAGAGGCTAACATTTTTTGGGGGTAGCCGTGAGAAATTCAGCTCACAGCCTTGGGAAACTCAACTTGACACACAGCTTTAAGGCACCCCACCAACAGGCAGGCATTGCTGGAGCCCAAGACGTTGTCCCTGAGCAGGTCCAGCTGCATTTCTCCATCTCCCCTGATGGGCTCCAGAGGTGCAACGTCAACCCAAGCTCAAGGACCTTCCCTTGGAGCCACAGCCTGGTCGAGGCATCAGGCCCATTTGGACCCAACTCTACCAACCCTTTTGATTTGGGTCCAAATCCCTTTGTTTTTTCTCCTCAGGGGGCAGGGAACGGGCAGGAGGTGGCAGATAAACGTCTATATGACAAACTGTTTGGGTTTGCTTGATGGCTTCATCTTCATGCCCCATGAAAGCCACAGCTGAGCAGGAAGGAGGTATCATGTACATTCATTATTTACTTAAAAGAATTTAAAACGTAAACTAAATCGTTTGGTTCCCTGCAGATGGCTCTCCTGCCTGACCAGAATCAGGTGGCTCTTTTTGCATGTCTTAGCTTTTCAGAAAGTGAAAAACTTCAGGTAGGACGGCACCAGTGATGTGAAAAGCCTGTATCCCTCCCAGCCCAGCCCAGATGGATAACTTAGTGCTGTGGTAGTGGCAAACCTCTTGTGCGTGTTGTAACAGCTGTGATGAGATAGGGTTGTTGCAGACATTTTTACAATGCAATCTTAATTTAGGATGAAAACACCATTTAAAAAGTGTATCAGGAGTTACATCCAAGCATCATAAAACTTCAGAAAAGCATAAATCTGATAGGAAAACAGTTAAAAAATACTCTAATCTTACTCTCCTTTCTAAGCCAAATGCCATTCCTAGTTTTGCTGTCCATAATTCATCCATGCAGACTTCATTAAAGATTCTAGTAAATCATTTGCAGAGTCAGAAGCTTGCCAGTTTGCCTACAGATTAATGGCATGTTTCTCTTCACTGTTATTTTCTTTATTTACTTCAGACTGCATAAAAATAGTCAAGTCTAACTTACTCAAAATCAACGGGAGGAGCATGGATAATAGGAAAGTTTAGGCATGGCCCATTTTGTAATTAGTGCATTGAGAGCTCATGGGCTTTTAGAATATGCTCATTAAAACATATATAAACTGTTATTTGTTATACAAATGTGATTTTTATATACACTTATATTACATATTTTTAAAACTGTGTATGTATATTTATATACACACTCACTTTAAAGCATATTAACCCCTCCCTCTGCCCTGCCAAACCCAACAGCAGAGAACAGGACTTTTGCTCCTCGGGGTCACTGGTCACTTTCCAGATTGCAGCCATTGAGTCCAACACCTCTGGGACAGGCTGGACCACCTGGACAACAGATCTGTGTCTCCTGGTGGATTTGCCCAGCCCCAGCAAGAAGCTGTGACCCTCCTTGGACAGAAGGGAATGAGATGTCCCTTCCAGACCTGGCAAAAGTCACAATGGGCTTTCAGGTGTCCATACCAGCTCTGGGCCACTCACTTTTGGACTCTTCACCTTCGCTCAGTCCCAGAAAAGCAGTTCAGCTCTGTGTTTTACATTGCTAAACACCACATCTTGCTCAAGTGGCATTTTCATTAGTCCCAGGGTTTTGCCAAACTGTCTCAAGAGACAGTCATCAGAGCTGTCAAACTCTCAGTGTCCCCTTAGCAATGGGCAGCCTTCCTTCCACTGCAGGGTCTGCTGCACCAGCCGTTGCTGAGCAGCAAATTCGGGTGATTCAGGAGCAATCACATCCTTTAAAGCATAGCTGCGATCACCTTTCCTGATTAGTGTCATGCTTCACTGGACTTTCTAACTAATTTACCATTAACATTCACGTCACTATCCATAAAACTATTTGTTCTTTGTTAGACAAGCCTGGTACATCATTTACTGAGTGCATAAAACTACAGATTTTTACCCATTTTTTTTGAAGTGTGGCCTGGGGAAACTGAACTTGCCATGTTTTTTACCCACTTTGAGAAATCAGCAATACTTTGGTCTGCCAGCAAAGCTGTAGTCAGCCTTTTCATGGAAGAGGGTGCTGACAGCAATGGTCGCAAGGTGGCTGGACTGAGGTGCTGCACACCATGGCTGAGATCACCCTCTCTATGTCTGATGTCTGCATCTGCTGCAAAGCACCAGCACGTCGCCCACACTCTCTTGGTCTTTCAGAAGACATCAGGCCCAAGAAACTCAACCTATTTTACAGAATACGGGGAAAGATGTCACAAGGTGGTCCTAATTTGCCAATAGACATAAGTAATGTCAGAGGGCTACTCTGCACAAAACCTGTTTCCTAATCTCCTCATTTGAAAATGAATCTTTTTAAGTCAGAAAGGTGGCATGGTCCTGCCCTGTCCCTTCAGCCACCCCAAACTGATCCCTCAGGCAGGAGCCGAGCTGGGAGAAGGGCCCACTGTGCACAGTGCATCCCCGAAGGAGAGCACAGTGTCCTGTGGTGGAGTAAGGGCTCACACACTGGACAGGCTTTTCCAAAGCTGCTCTAAGCTTCTTAGAGGAGCAAATCCCATTCACACCCTCTTCCCCCAGTGCACAGTATTAACGAGTGGAAGGATCCATCTATTCTAACTTGGACCACACCATGTGGCTCCTTATTCCTGCGCCAGAATAAGCCCCGTTCCTCCAAAGCCCACCATCCTGACCTTGCCAGGTGCTTTGCAGCAGCCTCGGGTGCTGCTGTGCCCCTTCTCCTGCCTCCAGATGGAGGGCTGGGACATCTGAGCATGCAGACAAGGAGCAGTGACCTCGCAGGGTGGGCTGTCTTGCAGCCACCGCTTTCTCCTGCCTCTAGGAAACAAGGGGATCCTGCAAGGAGGACAACACATTTATTATGTGACACCACGGGGAAAGACCTGACATCCTGTGCATCTTCTTTGACATCTATTTACTGGATGCTGCATCCTCTGCTTGTATGCATAGGCTCATTTATCACCCCAAGGGCTCTCAGCATCACCCCAGAGCCTACTCCTGATGGCCACAGCCCGCTCTCATTTGCACCGGCTTCATTTTTTCCTGGCCATTTCAGCCTCACTTTCCACCCATGGGGAGCAGAGGCACACCTGTGGAACTGCAGAAGCTGGTTGAGGATTTAGCAGGAGGTGCTGCAGGGATGGCTGCCACGTGGACTGTGCCAGCATCTCAAAGCTCAAAGTCACCTCTTTCTCCATCCATGCCCTCCACGGAGGACAGAAAGCTCCCGCACTGCTCCTGCTGCCAGGGAAGGACATGCATACTTCCAGCAGCACTGCCCTGTGTACCACCCAGCTTTCACAGCTTCACACATGGCCTCTCGCCTACCTGCTGCAATGGTACCTTCAGGACCATGGGGCTTGGACAACCCATGCAATAGCTCTGCAGCTCCTTTCCTCCATGCAGGGCTGGAAACAAAGCCAGGGAGCGTGCCAGAGGGAAGCAGGGCTCCAGCCAAGTTTATGAAGCAAACAAGGAACAGGAATGGCATCTCCACAGGATTAAAGGTATCTTGGTGCAAAGGATGCAGCTAGGTGCTCTTCCTCTACCAGTTTAGGTGGAAGGTGGGTGAAGCACCACTCGCAGCCAAGAAAGAAGATAACAAGAAAATCAGGTGTGCTTCCTTTGCCTCGAGGACAATGTGGCTCCAAAAATCTGTGGCCTGAAGGGGAGAAGCTGTGATCGCCCTGCAGCTACACCTACAGGTGCACACTCTGATGTAGCACCCACCTCACTGGAGCAGGAGCTGTGCAGGGTGGGGGACATGGCCCAGAGATGCTAGCCAGCCCCCGCTGGGGTCATCCCCAGCACAGTGCAGGGGCTGCAGACGGCACTTCTGCACAGCCTTGCTCCAGGCTGATGTGGCTTATGGAGGGCCAAGTTAATGTGGCTTCTGATGGCCAGGCTCGAGGTCACCAGCTGGGATGGCTGCACCAGACAAGAGTGGGAGATTTGCCTAAACTGAGGTCCAGCTCTGCTCTGCTGGGCGCTGGTTGGATGAACACACTGCTCCTGGCAATGATTTGCAGCGATGCTCATTCCTCTGGAGCTCATGCATCAGCGTGCATGAGTTTTGCCATCTGTCTGAAGTAAAACCCAACCTGCCCATCTGACCTGCCACAAATCATCCCGGAGAGAGAGTTCTTCTTGTTCCAGCCCCAGGACTGGCGCACACTGCTGACAAAGGGTGACTCGTTCCCGGAAGCATTTAGAAGTTATCAGAGTCAGAGGAGATAACTGGAGGGCTGCTTCCCATCTGCAGTGCTGGTGGAGGAGCCAGAACTGGTAGCCCAGCAAAGCCAATGTGACAATACTGGTGGCCATTTCATTTCCTTGTTCCAACCTCTGCACACCCAGTGAGGGCTGTGGCCTCACTTCGGCAGTCAAGGAGGTAGGGTTTGCTCGGTTGTTCATTGTCCTTGTCCTTCCCTATTCCCAAGCAGGTCCTGGAGCCACCATGCCACGTCTCAACAAGCTTAGCACATGCCTTGCTTTCAAAGTCTTACTTTTAAAGCCTAGCTATGTGTCTGTTGAAACATAGCCTCTGTGTGGCTCTTTATGATCGAAGTTCTCCATGCTCTTGACTTAACAGTAAATGCAAAAAACAATGTGTTAGTTTTTAAGCAATTAGTTCAATGCTTAAAAACACTTCTCCCACTGGGTGATGCTTGGAGATGGATGTAGCTGCTCCATTTCTGCCCTTGTCGCAGGAGCCCACACAGCATGGTAGGGGCTGCCATTTCTGCTACAGCAGTGTCTTTCCTGGTGAGGACAAATCGCCTTTCCAACAGCCCAAAGGGCAATTTGCAGTTTATAAATATTCACTTATCTCCTGATGGTCCCTGAAATGGGGTGCATTCATTGTTCAATGCATGTGGGCAGCAGAGGAATGCAAAAGAAATTGCAGTGGGGACATAGGATCATGAAAACTCATTAATTCTTGGCTGCTTTACAACTGCGCAATCTGGACACTTTTTGGTTCAATTTAATCTAATCTGGATTGGAAGTGATGTCCCCGAGGAGGAGGAGATCATGAACAACCATTCTTCCAACTCCATTTTGATTACAGTGTGATTTCCCAGAGCAGCCATTGTTTGTGTGACTGCGATGGGAGGGACGAGAAGTCTTTTCCAAGGTGCTGCTAAAAACGACTGAGGGCATGAATTTGTGCCCAGCATCACTTGAGCCATGAAGTGCTCAGGTGAATTTGCTGTAATGACAGTAAAGCTCCTTTTCCCAGGAGGGACAGGGACTAAGGTTGCTTGAGAAGCAGTGAAGTTTTACAACTTGCTGTAAAAGGAGGCACAGAGGTTTTTTTTCCCCCAAAAAAACATCCAGTAGTCAGGGTCCAAACTTTCTACAGGGGGAGATATTCCCCTGGGCTCCATCCACATTTGTGTCTTAAAAATAACTGTCCTTGGGGTTTAGATTCTCCATCCATCCCCGAGTGCCCTGGACATGATCACAAGCTCATTAAGCTTAAATACCTAATGTGAACTAGAGCCAGAAGAGACACAAAGACCCATTTGGGATCCCTTCATACGTGTCAGGAAAGGAAAGAAAGCATCAATCTGTTGTTTTGTCCTTGACAAGAGACCCTTTCCTGCAGGCTTCAGGTTGCACACCTGCACAGAAAGGGCAGAGCCAGAGATTTTGCAATGCTGAATGGGGATGTTATCCTACCTGCTCCTGCCAGCTGTCCTCCTCAGCTGGTTTTGGGATACTTTGTATGTGAAAAGTGCAGAGCAATCAAATGATCCTTAGACTATACTAACTGGAAAAGGACAGAGCAGCCCCAAGACCCCTGGAGATAGTGAATGGAGCCAACAACAGTGTATCTGAACTATTGCTTTTCAGCGACTCCCTTTATAATGCTAATATTCTGGGGAGAAACAGTGCCAAGAAATTGCTTGCATTCCTCCCTGTAACAACAAACCCACAAGAGCCAAACCCCCCGACCCCACGCATTTATCCTGAGCTGGTGCCTGCTTTCAGGCTGTCGGTTCTGCTGGGCATGTTCCCTTTCTCTTCCAAAGTTGCAGCCCAGCTCCACTCCTGCTGCAGTTGCTTCATGCAATTTGGTGCCAGGCATCTGCTGGGTGCACGTCTGTCCTTCCTTCCCACCACATATCCCAGCTCCCACTGTCTCCCCCCAGCCTCTCTTTCCCTCCATGTCACTTGCAAAGCCTCAAGCTGATATTGTTCTGAAATTCTCGCAAGGAAAAAGGATCTGAGGGAACTTCTCCTGCGGTGCAGAGGTCTGAAGCAGGAGGGAGGTCTGTGCCCTTCATTCCCAATGAGGTTGAGTTGAACAGGAGGGCTCCTGCAGACATGGAGCAGCACTGGCTCTGAGTGTCTTCAGTTTAGAAGCAGGGATGTTAACAGGAGAGACGCTATGCCTGCTGTCCACAACTGCCCAACCCTGGCCCTTGGCCGTCTCCATGGGGCCTCCCTCTGGCAATGCTGCTTCTCCAACACAGCCCTTGGAAACCACTTTTCATTGGGATGCTGACAAGGGATGGGACAATCCAAAGAGCAGCCTGGAAGCAGGGCACAGACCTGGGCAAGCCAGATCAGTGCAGGTTTAGGTGCAGCCCAGGTGCCAGAGGAGGAAGGTGAGCTGGGCAGCCCTTCCCTGCCTTCTGCCAAGCATCACCCTTTGCAGGAACCCTGCCTTGGGGGGCTTCTCCTTCAGCCAAGAGCACTCCACTATTGCTGCTTTCTGCCATCGGCTAGGAAGGACTGAGTTCCTTCCTGACGAGCAATTAGCTCTAATTAACACACAGTTAGAGGGCTTCTATTCCATTATAGCCAACCAGTGGGATTGGAGCCACTAATCACCGTGCTGATGCAGCAGCAACCCAGAAGATTGCAACCCTGGGGTGAACCCATATTTGCGAGTCCTGCCAACTTCCTGCTCCTGGTCCACATTTTCCCTTCTCTAATTAGGGTCCAGACACTCAACAAGACTGAACATCAAGTGGCTACAGTGAAAGCTCCCTTTAAGTAAGTCCACTTTTCTGAGGGGAGCCATTCCTTGGTCAGCTGGAGCTTGCTCTGAATTCAGATGAGCGAATTCCCACACGAGGGACAATTACAAGATGAACACATGAGGACAATGCCGTGCCAGAGTGAGACACTCTGCACATGGGCTGGCACTGTGGCTTGATGGAAAAGCAGGAAAAAAACCCAAGTCTTACTGAGTTTGTGTTCCTGTATAAATCTGAAAATAATTGTTCAGGAGACAGATGAGAACATAAAGCAGAATGAAAATACTTTTATGTTGTTCAGGCACTTAATTCCAAGGAAGACGTCCATTGACAGAGCATGGCAGGGTGCACAGTGTTTATCAGCCCCTCAATTTTCTTTGGCACTGGGGCCATAAACAAGAACAGAGCAGCACCAAGTCTCTGAAGTCCAGAAGAAGTCTCTTGGCTTTGGAGGGACTCTGTAAATATTAGGACAGACGCTATCTTAAAAGGCTCAATGCCTTTGATTATGTTCCCATGTCCAGCTTCCTCCATTTATTTTTGTCTCATCGTCTCTAATGTTGAACTGTGTTGCCTGTAGAGAAGGCTGTGAACTGAAACACCACTGCAAGTTTCTTCTGATGGAGCCTGACCTCCAGCAGAGAAATTGGCAGTTAGATTGGGAGCATTATTTCCAGCCACAGGCTCAAAAGATGATTTTTTTCTGATGGCAGAGCTGTTGTGGCTGTGACAGTCCAAGGTCATGGGTAAAGTAAGGTCTGTGAGGAGAGCTAATATCTTTTTTAACCCAGCAAAAACCTCAAGCCCAAAAAGCTAGTAAAAATTTTAGACATGCTGGGCTTTCACAGTATCTGTCTCTCTGTGAGGAGGTAAAGTGTTCCCAATATGTGATAGCATTTTCCCAAAAAGACTTTAAGACCTTAAAAAATGAGAGTGGGGATTGTTTCCTATTCACATGACTCTGGAATCTGGGACTTTCAGTAAAGATCAGGTAAGGTTAGGCACACAACAAAGTCATGTGAGCTGACAACATCCGTATGATTCTAATGATGGCTGTGGGACTTGTGGGTCGGATGGAGAAGCACCTGTAGGCTGCGTTGCTGTAGAACCTGTGGGTTGGATGGAGAAGGGCATGTAGGTTGGGAAGGTGTAGGACCTGTTGGTTGGGTAGTGTGGGACCTGTAGGTTGGGTGGTATAGAGCCTGTAGGTTGGGACAGCCTTGTTGCTGCAGCTCTGGCTCTGGCCAGCTCATTAACACTCATTTTGGAGATGCTGTGCTCTGCTGTGACCTCTATGTGCTGGGAACTGGCTTACAGCTCCTGTCCCACAGGCCACCAAATGGAGGCTGGATTTGCCCATGTGTCCCCAAGAGGAAGGGGTTCCCCCCACCATCTTATTGCTAATCTCCTGAGCCACCACAGCTTATTGCCAGTGGTCCTAATGCTCTTAGGTCTGCCACAGGGCCCTGCTGGTCTAATCACATTCTGCTCCAGACCATGGCAGAGTTCCCACTGACTTCAGTGAGAACAGGGACCCAGCCATTGTCTGACACCTTTGATATTTTCTGGGACTGAAAGGAGCTATTTTTGTGTAAGGAAGGTCAAAGTGAGACCAGGCACATGGGAGGAGGGTGGAGAACTTCAAAGCTCAGCTCTGAAGTCTCTATGGGCAGGACCCCACAGAGCCATGTGGAGATAGCCAAAGCAGCACCAAGCAACCTCACTTTGAAGGAGGATCCTGATGGCTATTTTTAGGATGGAAACGTCCTTCTAGAAGAAGGTTTCATAACTCCCCAGAGGGTCTCAGCCACTTGGCTTGCTCCTTCTCTGCTCTAAGTTCAGCCTGATCTCCTCACTCCGGGTGGCTGCGGTGTGATTCTGCATTATCTAAATGGTTAGGGGGATAAAAATCAGATCATAGCATATATTTGCATTTTAAGTTTCCTTAGCACAAGGCATAAGCAGCCTGTGGCATGTGTGAAGCCACCATGCTGGCCTTGCTGACCAAGGATGATGGCTATCCAGGCTGAGTGTGGTCCCCTGTCTGGGCTGAGGCCAGGGCTAATGGGTGGCAGGGTTTCATGTCTGCATGCACATGTGCAATGCTGCATTCAGTGACACAATTGAATATCATAGCCATTAAACTGTTTCCCACAAGAAGCAACAGCCTGTCCTGCTGGTTCAAACCCATGAGTGGTACTTATGATCTCTGTGTAATGACTTTATTAATGTTTGCCATTAACTACACACTTGATATTTTAGCAAAGGGAGGAAAATGTTCCTCACAGCTATTAACCCTGCAGTTGGGATGCCTGCTTGACTAAGTCTTTTTTACTCTGTCCAAGGAACAACTATTTGGAACATAAATTTGACTGAAACATCAAAAGCAATCCCTTCCTCCGTTTGCTATTGGCATCTTGCATGAGTCACGCTGGCAATCTGAGATTTCAAAAGGAGCCAGCAAGTCAGGAGTGGAGGGGGAAGGGAAGCTGTTGCTCTTCGGTTTTTTGCAAGAGAGGTGTCAAAGAAAATTAATTTCACCGTGGAGCGTCTATCAACTTCAAATTGTTGATATTTTGGGGCAGATGTGTAATACCTGCTAAGAAACAAGTGCTTGGTTTGTAAGGGCTGATCTTGGTGAAAATTGCAAGAAAGCAGGGAAAGGGGCTGCTTCAAGACAAGAGGACTGCATGGAGCAGAAAATCCTGGGGAAGTGATGGCCCCTGGAGCAGCAAGGTGCAGGATGCCGCAAGAGCACCGGCTCTGAGCGAAGGGTGGCATGGAGACCTTTCTATCTTCCTTTCAGTCTTACTCCACACACAAGCCTTTTGAAGTCTGCTTTGATACTGCTAGGTTTGCTCTCCAATGTTCCCTTGACTCTCTGGTTGTCCGTAGGGTGGCCCTCTGTTCCAGTGGCAGGACCTGGGGGTAGGTACAGCAAGGATGCTGCTGCTGCAAGTGCTTCCACCTCCCACTCCACTGTATCTGGGCTTCAAAGCCTGAGAAGGGAGGTAGTTCAGTTCCTACCTCCCATTGCAACATGCCATGGTCCCGCTTTCCTCCAGAGACCGAGCATCTCTCTTGGGTGGCAATATTGCACATACTTATACAACACATAACGGCAGCAGACAACCTTACTGCCTGCAAGGAGAAGCTGAATGTCATGGTCGAGGCATGGAATGAGAGACGTGGTCTGCTGGGGCTTTAGGCCTTTATAAAAGTAGAAAAATAAGGCTACAGTTCCCATTAAATGCCATCATTCTTTTTCCTGCTGATGTATTTTAGGTTTGGGCTGAAGAACGAGAACATTTTTTACTTCAGGGCACTTGCAATTTGCTGGTTTGGCTCCCTTTCCCCTCCATTAATACTTGTGCTGGTTGCTAGACAAACAAAAACCTCACAGACACTTTCAATTTCATCTCGGTTTAGCTGAGACCCCAGTTTTCCATTTAAAAGAAAGCTTCCAAGTGTGAACTACTTGTGCAAACTACCACCTACCGGCTTCTACAGTGGAGGAATTCAACTCTGCCTGGCTCCCTCACTCCTAACTGCTGTTAGAAACTAGCAGTGCAGAAAAGCAACCCAGGACACATGCAGCACTGGGGAGTTGTCCATCGGTGAGGACACCATCACCTCTGCCCATCTCCTGCCTGATATTCACCGCTCACACACCGATGTGCCTCTTGCTCCCTCCGAAACAGTCCCCGTCCCTTTGGCATTATCCCCTGCCAGTGTAGAAATAAACTCACACGTTGAAGTATTTTCCTCCCCTCGAATGGTTACCGAGCTATAGCTTTGGGAAATACTAATTGCTGAAACCTTTCCCTTGGAAACTAATTACTAGGAAAATTAATGCCCTCGAAGCCACTTTAAGTGTGCGATTAGCCTCACAATGGTGGGCTGCCAGCAAAGTCAAGTGAAAGACCACACAGTGCTTTTTGCAGTGCTCTGGGTCCCTCCCAGAGCACCCTGCACCCACACCTGCCCAGGCAATGCTGGGAACAGTGTGCCTGGGGGGGTCTCTTGAACCCTGCTCCAGTGGTGAGCACTGGGTGGGAAGCCCACTTGGCCAGCACAGCATCAAATGGCTCTGGAAGTGGGAATGGGGTGCACAAGAGCTGAATTATCTGGAGAGAGTGAATTATCTTGGTTATTGGCTGGGGGGATACAGTCTGTCTCTCCTCGCATCCATAAATCCTGTGAGCTCGGGTTCCTCCCTGTTTATCTGAAAGCAAGGCCCTCTTCCAAAACCTCTCTGAGATGCCTGGTGGCAGCATGTGCCAGCTAACCTGGGCAAGAGAATGGGGAAGGTGATACTCTCTCCAGCTTCAGTGAAACCAGGACTGAGCTTGGGCTATTTTTGACCACTCTCTTTCCTGCTGCTCAATGATTACTGCAAGAGGATTTTTGCCTTGGCGTGAATGCAGACACGCAGCCTTTCCTGAAAAACCTCTCTTGAGAGGTGTAAATTTTATTGCACAGAAAGCCTGGCAGTGAGTGGCGAAGCACTATAAGTAACAGAGCATCCTGGGCAGGCACCCAAAGCGTTGTCAGCAGTAGGACCGGGGAGGGGAGTGATGGCATTCACTCCTTGCTGTCCCTGATGGCTCGCTGGTGGCAGAGCTGGTACCTGGCATTACAATGAGCCTCTGCTAATGTGGAGGTTTCATAAATCTGATCCCTCCGGCGGGTGACAGGAGGAGACAGATGGAAGTCATTTAGGACAATTGCATTTTCTCTTTCCCAGGCTTTTCGTTATCCACCCACTGCACACCTCACTCAAGCTTTGGATGCTGGAACTGCTGTTGCTGGAATAAAACACTTTGTCTGGCTGCAGTCCCACTGGGGGACGAATACAAGCAGCAGGGTGCACAGTTTCTGCGTGATGCAGCATTTCCCAAGATGCTAGAGTATGTACAGCCGTTCCCTCAACACCAAGGGAGTCTTTGCATCCATTCTGAGATCAAGCAAATCTCATCTGCAGCTGGACTGGGGCTCCTACAGACAACCCAGTCTTCTGCACGACCTCGTACAATGCAATAGCACTGAGATAACTGCAGCAAGCCCCTTCCTCATACTAGCAACTGTTAGGCATGGGCTGCAGCATGCTTGGACCTCCAGGGAGAAGTTCAGCCTTCATGGTCACCCTGGCTGCCCTGTCTTTGAAGTAAGCAAACAGAGAACTTCTGGGCTGCAGAAAGAAAATTGGTAGGCACACCTTTTGTTACAAGACATGGAAAACTACTCACCACAGGAGTGGTGTAATGGGGGGATTGACACAAGCCACCTGCAAACCTGGCAGTTGTGTGCTATCTGGAGGCTGCTAAAACCTGGGGACTGAACTCCTGCTCTGCAGCCACAAAAACCCATTTCCATCTGCTCAGAGTTCAAGTCCACAAGGCAAACAGAGACCCGGCCTGGGGGCTATGCAGTGCAAATGATGTGGTAGGGGCTGACAAAGGCAGCCCTTGAAGCACAGGTCATGCAGGGCCGCGTAGAACCCCCAGATGACCACGGGAGCATCGTCTGTACAGATGCAGGATTTGAGGCCCTGCTTCCCCAGCACATATCTCAGCAGGTTTCCTGAGTGCTCTTTACTCCAATAGGACAACTGACATTCTTCAGTGATTTGCTGAGCTGTGGCATGTATTAGTTTCCTGAAGGATTCACATGCTCGGCAAGGGAGGTTTAGAAGCAATTTCTTTTTTTATTGCATTTTTTTGCTTATTGTTCTTTACTCTGCTAATAAATAATAAGTACATTCCAGAGGCTTGACATTACTTAAGGGAAAAAGAATGAAGGTAGGAAATGAAAACACAAAGGAAAGCAGAGCCACAGGCAGAAGCATTGCCCCTTGCCTTATTTCTTGGCCAATTTTCCAAATGCCGGGCTCTTTCAGGATTATCTGTATCATAATTCAAGCAAACATCTTTCCATTGTATGGCTCTTGAGCAGCTAAAATATCTCCTTCACTCGAGGTCACAGCAAGCAAAGGTAAAAATATCATTTAATAACAAATAATGGAACTTCTTAGGAGACACCAGTGCTCCATTTCTGTCTTTGCTAAGAAGGGATGGAGAGCTGGCATCGGCTCTTGGTTCCAGCAGCTCAGAGGTGCTCTCATGTACAAACCTGGTTTTGGTGTTACCCAAGAAAAGGGGACACCTCTGGAAATTAAGGCTGTTTTGAGATCTTAACAGGCAGCAGAATCGAGGGCAGGCATATTTGAATTTAAATTAACAGGTATTCTACTGCTTTTACCCAAGGAAAAGTCCTTAGCCAAACTGGTGAGAAGAGAACCACATTACTAGGGGTTGCAAGATTAAGCTCCAAATGAGTTTTTAAAATAAGGTAAACTCCCTTGCTTCAGGGCATGAGCTAGTAGGAAGAAACCTTCTCAGGACGGTCATTCCCTGCCTGCCCACTTCCAAGTTTTTGATACCTTTTTTGGAGGCATGGCAGATGATGCCAGCAGTCTCAGAGGATTTAAGAGATATTAAACCATGGATTATTGTGTGTCTTTTTCTAAAGGCTTCTGTGCAAGCCATTGGTAGGAAATGTTCATGGAGGACAGCATTTACCACAGTTTTTTGACTGCTGCACTTCTCATCTGTTAGCTAATGAGCTGCCACAAGCTCAGACTCAAAACAGGACCGGGCAGTGCTTTATTTCAGTTAAATGAAACACGAGAGAAGCATTTTGGTACCTCTAATTCCAAATCAACAGCAAGTCGTTCATTACTGAGAGAAATAAATCAAGCATTTGGAACTTGATTCAGCAGTGCATTTAAGTATATGCCTACATTTAAGCCTGTAATGGCAGCAGGGCTATTCCTAAACTGAAAAGGAGGTGAAGGCTTAATTACATTGCTGAATGAAGGGCTTCCAGCGTGGAGAACTCGAATGTTAAATGTCAGCATGAAGGCAGATTCCTATGGCCGGTTACAAATCGCTAGGATTTATAATAGCTTTATATCCTGGAAACGCTGACAGCTTTAAATATAGCACCATGGCTGTGATAAATTGTTGGCATTTTTTTCTTGTTAGCCTTTTGTAACTAAATTTAAGGTATCCATTTCAGCATGATCCAATTATGGAAGCGTAATCGGAACGGCTCCCCATGTAAAAGGCCACATCTGTTTTTGTCCATGAAGCTTAAGTCTGCATTTCTGAGCTCATGATTTATGTCAGACTTTAAATTAATAATAAGGCATCTATCCACAGGCAAATATTGGTTTTGCAAGACCCATTCAGCACGGACTCAGCAGCCAGCCGAGGCTTCCCAAGCAGCCAAGATTCAGTTACAATCGCAGCACAGGTCCTATTTCAAACATCACCTGGCCTTGCACAGTTATCATCAACTCCTCCTTGCTAAGGAGAGCCTGAAACTAGTAGCAGGTCAGCTTAAACTGCTGAACTCCAAAAGATCCATTCCTGAGACAAAAAAAGGCCAGACCACGCCCTTGCCTCCATTGCCAATGGGTGTATTTCCACAAATATTTCTAGTGAGAAAACGCAGGTTTCCTGCCTTTCTGGGCTCAAGCAGGCAGCTAAGCATGCACAGATATGACCACACATACAAACCCAAGGGATGTGCAGAGCTGAAAGGGAGAAGGATAAATCCTCACCATGCTGGGGCACAAGCCTGGGGACACAGCAGATGTGGGATCAAGTTCACTTCTCTGTTAGCTTTTTGAGCAGTCACCTTCTCCTGCATTAATCAGTGGAAAATATACTGATTTCCTTTGCAAAGTGCTTTGAGACCTGCTGATGGCAGAAGCAACATAAAAGCCAAGCACTGTTGTCGTGATCCAAGTTCAAGAAAACTTCTGCAATTAGTCTTGCCGAGAGCAGCTTGTCCTGTAGTTGAGGATTTAGTTTTTCAAAGTATCTGGGGCTGTTGCAGCTTCAGCTTACCTGTGGAAATGCACCTTCAGTTTTCTTTCTTTCAGGTCAGTAATGCTTCTAAATAAGCAGAACCACCCAAGAAATAACCAAAGAAAACTAGAGGACTTCCACCGTAAGCTGAACAGCAAAACTGGACACTACATGACCAACACTGAAGGATAAAACCACTTAAGCACCAAATTCACCAGGGAAATCAAGACAAAATAAGTCACATTTCACATGTGATTACCTAAAAGGGTCAACTCCTGAGTCCAGCAAATAATTTTGCAATTGGTAAATAACTCAGTGTCACAAGTGCTGCATAGCTTCTTTCCCCGAGCTGCTTGGTAGATCTAGACAGAGGAGAGGAGCTTTGGAGAAACATGGGTCTTTTCTGAAACATGCGTCATCACCTTACATTGCATCTGAACAGATGGTAAACCTGTGCAAGGCAGGGGCAGAGATCAGAAGATTAAAAGGCACCACTTTCACTGAACGCCATGCATGACCTGCCTGGTTAAATGAGCCACATGCAAGACAGACAGCCCCTGTTTCCTCTTCCCATTGCCCAGAAGTTTGCACGTCCACCCATGGTACTCAATGTTGGCCCAAGATGGAGAGCAGAAATGGACTTTGCCAATCAAGAAGTGTGTTTGCAGCTTCTCGTGGTATATGTTAGGATCTGTGTGGCACTGAGTGCCAGGCAGCAAGGTGGGATACAGCAACACCTGGGTACAAACCTCCCAGAAACTTGGACAGAAAGGGGTGCTCCCAGCTAGAGGAGTTGGAAGATGCCATGAGGAGTGACGTCAATGTCCATGGGTAACCCATAAGCTCTGTTCACAGCATTTCTGAAAGAAGTTACCTAGTTAGCTTTGTGAAAAGGGGGTTGTTTTACCTACTTGGTTCTGGATGGTAGCACAAGCTCCCCATCCTACAAAGGCTGTGTCTCCTCAGAGACCGACACTATGTCCACAGCGCTGCCGGAGAGCAGGCCTAAGCCGATGTTCACCTCAGGTCTACCTGGGTTCAGGATGAAGTTTTGAGGTGAGCACATGGGAAGGAACAAAACTCTAGCACTACTCTTTTGTCTTGGTGCAAGCCTGCTTGTGCAAGTCCTCCACTGTGCATCCCACAGGAACTTGCAGCAGCATCCAACAGCTGATGTCTGGGAAGTGTCTGAGCTGGGCTTCTCATAGCCATAATGTGGAAGCAGACACACAGGACAGGAATGGCAGGATGCCTGAACACACTCCCTGATCCACATATCCCAAAGGAGATGCAGGACAAGTGCTGGCTGAGTGCCCCACCATAGTAAACAGCAGCACAGGGAGCAGGATCTGGGTCTCCCAAGTCCCCACACTAACCTCTGTGCCATCCTGCCTCTCAAATGACTGAGCTCAGCTGAAGCTAGGAGGCTTGCATCTGGTTTGCTCTCTCTGCCCTGGTATGCCCCCATCACTAAAAGAGCCAACATGTCCATTATGAAGCTCACACTGAGTACTTTGCTATTAGGGAATCCAGATCACCTGTGGTTTTAGGCAAGCTCTTAAAACCTTGAGCATCCATTGACTGAGGAGATGACTCTTGCTAGCCCTACAAAACCTGCAAACCAAAATCTGAGTTACTGCAGCTCAGCATATCCCCAGCACTATTTGCAGCACAGATCACCCCGGGGTACACAAGAAAGCCTTGCTCCCCCCCACAGTCCCTTTCCACATACCCCGGGGCAGCCCCAGACAGAGTAAGATGAAGAACTAAGTGTGGCCATGTGCATTGCTTCAAAGGTTACACCAAAAAAAATGTTGGGAGATGCAGTTCATCTGCTCCATGGCTTTGCTCAGCCTCCAGCTGGCCTAAAGCTCCTGGTGGTCACAGCAACCTGGGCAGCAGCTTTTACCATCACTGCCATCAAGTTCAGCTCATTTCTCCTTAATCCAGGCCTCTACATCCCATGAACCCCCGGCAATACAAGAGCACTGAGCTCTTTGTGGACAGGGAGTAGGGAAGACATTGGATACAGGCCAAGCTGTATTTGGAATTGAGATGAGGAACACAACTCAGCTGGCAATGTGTTGGAGGTAATTGCTAGTTCACAGCCCGAAATGTGCCTGCTTTACACTTGCAGATAAGCATCCTCATCCCTTTATGTGCTGGTGCAGGTGTGTGCAAACGGATACAGCAGCACAGCATAAATCAGCCACTTCTTTTTCAACAGCTCTTGCCAGCATTCATACAGCCCCCATGGCATGGTGCTCCTCATCCTCCCCCTTTCAATTCTGCAGGCACCTGCCTTATTCAGGGTCTGAGTTGCTCCCAAGGGGGTGGAGGAAGATGCTTTTTCTTACTAGAGCAGAAAGATGCTCAGTGCAAACTGGGGTCTGATGGGAGGCAGAGAGAAGAAGTGCCCCAGCTTCCACTGCCAACTGGACCGCATCCCTGTTGGTGCCACCAGGATCTTCTACATCTTAGGCAAGTCTCTGAGTCTCCAAAACCAATTCTTTCAGAAAGATCACTAAGAAAAACCCATGGGATACAGGCTCAGCCATGCTGCTGGCTGGGTCTGGGACATGGAGCTGTGGCAGGCTCGCCCCGCTTGGGCTGCTGGATCTGGCCCCGTTCCCTGGCAGTCTGACCTCCTAAATACTTCACCAGGACTTCAGCTGTCTGCGGATACAAGGGTAGGCATCTCACACAGCCCTGACGCTCCTGTGCCAGCATCCCCAACCTGCTCTCAGGGGCCTTTGACCCCTCTTTTTGCTGTCAGTGTCTTGCCCAGCATAAGCCTAGATGTACCAAGAGCCACTTGGATACCAGATTTAACTCTTGTGGACCCACTCAAGATGGGTAGGGCTCCATTTCATTGCTGCCAGCCGCATCACCCCCATCACTGGTAGACAGTCTTATCAATAATGACGTTAATGATGCTTTGGTTTACATCTGCACATTCCTCTCCCTTGACTTGGGACTGTGGAAGAGTTCATCTGCTCTTTTTCTGCTTTTCCTCCTTGATTTTTCTCCAGGAATCATCAGCTTCCTTTAAGTCATTTTCACATGTCCACAGATGATGAGGTTCTTTGGAATAATTGACATAATGCAGAGAGGTACTACCTTGTTTGCAGAGCCCGGCAGCCCAACACAAATCTGAGCGCCACACAGCCTTACCTGTGTGTCTCAAGGGCCTCCCCAGGCTGCAGCAGAGATTAAGTGGTGAGTAAACACCGCAGCTCTCCCCAGCCTGGCAGCTGGAGCATAAAGCTGACTTCAGCAGAGAAGAACAGCTAGGCTGCAGGGATGGTGAGTGATCAGTATCATATCAGGCAATATGAGGCCAGTTTGGGTTCCTTAAGGAAATCTGTCCTCTGCTTTGAAGATAAGAAAGAGGGACTGAGCAAAGGGAACAAGGACAGCTTTGGTCATGGTTTCAGTTTGGTTCTCCTGCATTTCCTTTGCAGCACCCTGAACGGAGGAGCATCCCTGAAGCTGCCCAAGGGCACATCACTGGCATGGACTTGGAGCTGGCAATTAAAGCCTTGCCACCAAGCAATGGGAACTCATTAAAAGTACGTGCTCTCGTCTGAGCTCTTGAGCCTCAGCACCCATTAGTGTTAGAAAACAGGAGTGTCGAAAGCACTGTGCACCCAGCCTGGGTTAGAAGCTCCATGAGGAAGGGACTGCCAGCAGTGCCCATTTCTCCGCAGTGCCACCAGTGCAGCAGATCCCAGCCTGGCTGGTGGCTGTGCCCCGTCCTCCGTGGAGGAGCACATGCTTGGGACACCTGGCTGCATGGATGTCCCATCAGCCAGGAAACTCAGTCTTCCCCTCCGATGCGCAGCCCCTTACACCTGCGCACATCACTCAAAGCCTGCTCTAATGTGTCCTGCACCTGAGAAAACACAGGAGAGCATCGTGTTTCCAGAGGTCCTAGGGCCAGCCCCTCCAGAGGCCACTATGTTTTCCATTCACCGTGCTGTTTCACACTGTGCAGGACAGGTTAATAGCCATTTCAGCCAGGCAGGGTGTTTATCCAGAGTCTGAGAAAGAGTTCCTGATCCAAAATGCAATTTGGTGGTTGGAAGGGACCCATTTCCCCAGAACTCAATTCGTAACTGCAAAGCAGTTCCAGAGCTGCTTTGCCGAAAATGCATTGGTGAGCTCAGCATCAGACTGTCGCAGATGTTGAAGTCACTGCTGTGAAGACAAAACCCTCCAGACTGATGCCTCCAACAGTTCAAGCTGCTGCTGAAGGGAGCTACAGGTTACCAGCTCACAGCCCAACCTGTCCCCAGGCATTGCAGGGAAAGTGGGACAGCATTGCCTTTGGGTGTCCCCAGCTGACCCCAATCAGTTTGCTATAATTCATTCATCATTCCTCACTGCTTATTAACATCATTAATACGACAGAGCCCATGAGTCTTGCGACGCCACTTCACCCTCCATCTGCTCACCCCGCAGCGGTAGTTTTCTTCCCGTTTTTCACACCGCCTTCATTCCCACCATGCTTAACTGAACATCTTCCCCTACCTCCTTTCTCACCCTGCCGGGTGACAAACCAAAACCCAGTATGGATCGTATCAAGGTCAAAACTGCTGACAGACTTGAAAAGATGGGCAAGCATTCGCTACAAGACAGCCTGATGCTGGTGGGGACAGATGACAGCAGCAATTTGTTTTTTCCATATAGGAGACTGAAAGTTTTTTCCTAGGTATTCCTAATTCAGGGCAATGCTGATGATGTTTTCTCTCTCCAGCTTGTTTGAGGATTCAGCAGCAGTAACCAGAGACAAGCTCATTTGATGGCACTGCCCTTATTTCTTATGGGCCCATTGTTAGTGAAAAGTCACGTTAAACAGCAAAATGCGATGTTTTTCTTCCCTTAAGGCTGAACTGAGGGCTTCTCACCTCTGCTCAGAGCCCAAAAGCAGCAGTGCTGAAAGAATGTGAATCTGGACAAGCTGCAAACTTTGCAAGGCTGATATTAAAAAGCAAAGACAAAGATACCTCAAGGCATGAGAAAGCCCACAGCTCCCTGACCCTGGGACACAGGCAGCTCTGTTGGAGCTGCAGTGCTGAGTCCCGCTTTGATTTTCAAATAGCTCATTTATTCTGTCCTCACTGCTAGACTCTGCAATTATTTGTCCTTGGTTTTCCCAGCTCAGGGCATGCAGCCTTTGCTTTACTCTCCCACAAATCTTGCTGTGCAAGAGGCAAAACGAGCCCTGGCAGCAGGGACAGTTTTTGCAACAGTCCATGGCTCTGCTCAGAAATCCAAGCCTTCAGGAGGCATTTACAAAGCTCTGCTTGCTTTTAAAACAGGCTCTTCCCTGACCCTTTGGAGCTCCTTGTTGGTCAGCCCACACCATAAAAAGCAGGCACCGTTCTGAGACGGTCTGCTGCACCAACCCAGACTGGCCTTAATTTTCAACTTGCAAAGCAAGGAAGCAGAAAGAATCACTGAACCCTTTCTGCTGGGTAGGAGCTTTCTCACAGACATAGCCAGGCTCCTGTTAGAGCTCAATTACCAAGTCAAGCCCTGGTAGGAGCATCATAGGATGCCTGCATCACTGCCAAGCAAGTTTACAAGAACTGCGGATGAGCACAGACCTATCAACATTGCTTCTTAGCAGTTCAGGGATGCAAACTCTTCCCCTGAAAAGCTATTGCATGCTCAGAGTGTGCAACTCAGCCTCAGGAGCATTTATCAGACAGTCCCAGGGCTCTGTGGTGACTTTTCTTCTTCTTTGCACCATGCATGAATGGTGACAAACATGGGCCAGTTCTGCAGAAACAGGGCCAAAGGAGCCCTTCCAGGGCCTGCAGAAGAAGCGTGCGGAGCCATGCGTGATCTTGAAGATTGGCTGAAACGATGCCAAGAGAGCTTACACGTACTGCCCTCTCTTCACGATAAAGACACCTTTTTCTAATAAACAACAGCTTCAAAGAAGCAAAAAAACTGAGAATAATTGCTGTTCCAAGATTCCCATTGTTAACTAATTTCAGCATCAAGAAAGATTCGGGTGACATCTCATTTTGGAATAACATCTGCCCCAGAGGGCCAAGTCCTTTCAAACTACTACAGCGAATAGCAGCAACTGCAGTACTCCAGCAAATCTAACCTCAATAAAAGCCCAGCTTCCCTGGCATCTGGACAGTAGGGAAAAAAATAGCAAATGCAGAAAGCAAGCAATCAGTGCAAAGTTTATTTTAATAAACTCTTGCGAGTTAAATAATCTCAGCTCTGATTAGCACTGGAGATTAAAAAATGTAAATATTTACCAGAACATCTTCAATATCCTCATAGAGTCAAAAGGCCAATTTCTGCATGCAGCATGTCAGTACTGCTTGCTATCACAAGCTCTGAGCTTTCAGCACTCTCAGACAACTGCAGAATTATGCAGGGAGCTTAAATATAATTATATTTATTACAAAGCCAAAGTATTACAGTTTTATTTGCTTTCTGTTCCAAGACTAAGGTTTCTATGCTTTCCTCCTCCTGTGTGAGACTCAGAAATCTCCTTTAACAAAAGCTGTGATTCCCACTTTGCTCGAGGAGCCAGATTTAACAAAAAATAGCAGGTGTCATGATGCCTGCAGTAAATCAGGGCTGCGAGACCTACTGTAAGTTCCCCATTGGCTTCAGGATGGCTGCCTTTGATTCTCCTTCACTTCAGCAACCTTTCGTTCCAGCACAGCATGTTTGCACACAAGCCTGCCAGTCACCTGCCTTTCTACTCCAGGAGGTCAGCAGGGGGGAGGACCGGCCGTTTGTATCCACATCACGCACACAGAAAATCCTCACCCGCCTCATTTCACCATGAGTTTCAAGCAGACACCTCAGGTCTTGCATACCTTCATCCAGACAGAGCTAGTGCATAGTGGGGCTTGCTCTGCGATGAAGGAACATCTGCCCTGGATTGCTGGTGACACTGGTTCCCAGTAAGCTCTGGATATACAGTCTCATCAGAAAGAAACCAGTTGCCTGGATCCTTTACCAGATTACTAGGTACCTTATTCAAGGAGGCTTAAAGCTGGTCTTAATTAACAAAAGTGCTATGAATGGGCTAGATCCTGTCTTACACTCAGTAATAGGATTGCATCTCAAGTACTTCACCACAGACATGGAACCTAGTGTGTACATCAGCATTTGGGATAGTCTGTGAATTTGAGGTGAAGCAAAAGGAGCAGTCTCTCCCTGCTTACAGGTTAGCATCTTCTGCTGTGATCCCACCTTTCTGCTGTGATCCAGCCTGTCTTTCAATGCACAATTCACAATCTTGGTACTGTGCAAGCAGTAGATCAAGATGCCACGGATGCTTGTCCAAGCCTTCATACTCACCCTCCAAGGCTATTTGCCTCCAGGATGGAGGGCTTTGAGCTGCTGCTTTTGCTGCTTGGATTGGGTTGCTTCTGGACCCTGGAGCCGGCCTGGGCACACAGAACACATGGTACTAACAAAGAGAATAGCATCCCCACTTTGCACTTGAACCCCACTCTTCTTTTCCTTGCCCCCCTTGTGCTCACACACCTTAGTCCCCCATTGCCAGGTTTAACATCTCCATGGTGGGGTTGGGTCTGTCGCTGATGGAGAAAACTGGGACTTTGTTTAGCAAACCCATTGCTGGCCTAAGGTAGCATGAAAGCTGTGCAGTCAGGGAGTGACATGGAGCAATAAAGCCAACATGAAGGAGCAAAGAGGCATTTCATTGCTTCAAAAAGACTGGTGGATGCCATGGCCTGGGTGAGGGCAAGGAGGGAGGCTTTTCTCCCTTCCAGTTGGTGAGAAAAGCCAGTGAGGACCTTTCCTGAAAGCAGGGTCAAACCAACCTGACTGCGTGAGCACTTGTAATTTTGGTTCTTAATTATAGACTCATAGAATGATTTGGGTTGGAAGGGACCTTTAAATGTCATCTAGTCCAAACCCCTTGCAATGAGCAGGGACATCTTCTACTAGATCAGGTTGCTCAGAGCCCTGTCCAACCTGACCTTGGATGTTTCCAGGGATGGGGCATCTACGGCTTCTCTGGGCAGCCTGCTCCAGTGTTTCACCACCCTTATCATAAAAAATTTCTTCCTTATATCTAGTCTAAATCTACCCTCCTTTAGTTTAAAACCATTAGCCCTTCATGCAGTGAACAAAGACACAGCGTTTAGTTCAGGCAGGAGACACCTCTTCACTTTCCCAGCCCTCCTTCTATCTAATGGGAGATACACGCCGGGACTTCTCTTGCACTGGGACATCTCCTGCACTGGGATGACAGGTCATGCTCTCTTTGTGCCAGTGGTGCAAAGATGGCAATCCATGTACACTGGAGGTTTGGCTCCGCATTGCAGGACCGGGGAATTTCCCTCCACCCTGTTTCGGAGCAGGCAGCACTTTTGGCCCTCGAGGGATGACGCTCCTGACCTGCAGAGTTGGGCAAAGCTGAGGAGAAGATGTGAGCTGCCAGGGCAGAGCCCTGTCTGTACATCTGCCTGGCCTCTCCCGAGCACAAGCAAGGGCCCTGAGATTCATGCGTTCCTCAGGCACGCCTGGTGTTTATACAGCAGTTAATCTGCTAGCTGACATGGTGTTTATTAAGCTGCAAGTCACCTTGCAGTCTGTGAGCCGTGGTGCTGTGCGAGAAGTGGTCCTGCCTGGCCATTTCAGTGTTCCACCAGCAAGTGAGCAGGCAGGTCCACATGGGAAACAGCACGGGTCACTACTGCCTGCTGGCTGAGCTCGGATTTCCAGCCCTCCTGCAAAACACTCAGCACCTCTAACAACACTGTTGCCTGCTTCCCATGCCTCCAATGGAGGGGAAACCCTTGCTTTTGGGGGCATGGGGCAGCAGAGGTGCATGGGGGGCTCAGCAAGATGCAGGTCTTCTCCAGCTGCGTTTTGGCACCTCTTGACATGCCCTTGCTCTTACAAACTGGGAAAAAAAATTGAGTCAGATAGACTGGAAGCAATTCTTAATAAGATTGTAAAAGCCACCAGCTTGCTGGGATTTAAGAGACAAAAACTACAGGTAAGAGGCAGCACTGCATCTCTTCCTCATGAAGATCCCATCAACTCTTCAAGTGCCACCTGCAAAGACCAGGGTTTGCAGAGTTTAAAAGAAAAAGCAGGAATAAAAACCTCTTGCTGACATCCTTAATGCATCAAAAAAGGTCCCTGCAAGTCTTTTTTTTTTTATAAAAATCTTTTTCGAGTTGAGATTAGCTCATTTCAATGCAAGTAGAATACACAGTGCTCTCCGAAGAGGCCACACACTGAAAGTTCACACAGCCAGTGTTAAAAATGGTGGTTTTGCTGTCAGAAATCTTGAACCGAGAAACAGGCATCTGAGCCAAGTGGGATTTTTGACCTGCTCTGTTGTTGGACCTTTTCCCACTTAAAGTCTTAGGCTGAGTTTCACAGCAAGCCAACCATTTGATTTGGCAGACGTGCTCAGGCCAGACCTGCCTTTTAAGTAGCTCTGAGCTGTTAAAAAGAAAATACACAGCTCCACAATACAACAAAACCAGCTGTTCTTGAACGGCGGTCAAGAGGGACAATAAGTCTTCTCATGTTGGGAAGAATTAGCAAGCCTTTCCTTCCCACTGAGCCAATATAAGGAAGGGAAAGGCTCAGCAAAGGGCTGAGCAGCGCCGGCGCTCAGAGTAAACAGAGGTGAGCTGCAAAATTGTCTCCGGACTGAGCCGTCAAACAATGGGGCCCAAAGGGAAATGGAAAAGCAAATATTAATGTTTTGCCATTCACATGGCCCCGGAGAAAAGAGAACAATGCCTTCAGTTGGACACCACCTTGATGTCTTCCTCCTCCTCCCCTCTTACTCTATAAATGTCATCTTAGGACCTGTGATTTCTTTGGACAAAGTAAGCAATTGCCAAGGGCTGCCTGCTGCCCAGTAGAGCCCTGCTGCCTCCTTTTCCCATGCCAGAGTGGGCGACTTAATTATAAAAGTATTCCCGTGCCCCCCACCCCAAAGCCATGCTTCTCCTCATGAAGCAAAAAACAGAAGCAAATGAGAACCTCTTTGACCTTGACTGTAGCAATGAACTCCCATCAGCTGGGACAAGAGCAGGGCTTGGACAAAGAAACATGTGCACCTAACTCATCTTAAACCTGGCAGAAAGGATGAGCAAAATGCCAGGGGACTCAACAAACTGGGAACATCCTCACAGAGAGGCAGAGATGAGGTCTTGGCTTGTTCTTTACTTCTTCTCTGGCAGCGTGTTGATAATCCAGCCTGGCTTTATCAGACATGCTGCACTTCAGCTCATCACCAGTATATTAGCAGGACCAAGGTCCTCTCTTGGCCAGAGGACCCCTCATGGCAACGGTCCCCTTGAAGGATGAAATTCAGCCTCCAGCAAGGGGTGAAGCCATGCGTCAGGGGGACACTCCTGTAGATGTCACTGCAGTGGTGGCATCTGCTAAGGCTGAGGTCTGGAAGACTCTTCCAGAGAAAAGTGCCTCTCCTGGCTGCACCAACAGCACCTGGAAGGATTTGTCATCGAGGCAGGCGATTAGCAGTTGCAATGGCAATAAAAAGCAGGCTCCTTGGGCTCCTCTGGGGCTCAGCATGGGGGGAGGAGGCATCAGGCTGTCTTCTCTGCCAGTGCAGAGCTGTGCAAGCCATGCTGAAATGCAGCTGGCTCTTATCCTGGCCTAATTGTTCCAAAGGCAAACGAGACAGAGAAGAAGAGGAGAGAGTCCTTGTGCTCGGCCATTTGATATAGGAGGTTGTCATGGAAACTGCTGCATAATTAAAGCCTCTCTCTCTGCTCTTATATGCTTTAGTTGTGTAGGAGATGGGCTGCATCATTTGGGGCTTTTCAGTTATTGTTGCTGTTATAAAGCGAGCTGTCACCGTTTCCTCTTGAAATCGGGCTGTTTCAGCAATGTGACCGTGTCTCGGAAAAGATGTGGCATTGCTAGATGTTTACTGTCTTCAAACAGGAACATTTATTTATTGCTGATCAGCAGCCATGACTGTCCTGCACTCTCCTTTAGTTTATTTCCTCCAGAGCCGCAGCAAGAGTAACTGCTGGTGGCCTCCCAGGACGCAGTGCCAAGCTGGAAGAAAACCCTACCTGTTTGGAGTTCATTGAATATTTAAAAGCCCAATCATGACCAGCAGAGCAAGGCCATATAACCCCACACCACATCCGTGCTGATGCCAGTGAATTGTGTGCTGCAGCTGCTTAACAACACTGAGGCCAACAGCACAGCCCAAACCTAGAAGAGATTTATTGTCCTGCCATAAAGGCATCGTGCAGTGAAATGCTATGGTCACATGCCAAATGCTGAAACACTCATAGCACCAAAGGTGTCCCAGATTGATGCTGGTGCAGAAAGCTCAGCCCTCAGATGGGGAAGGATGTGTGAAACCCTTCTCTCCAGCCCCTCTGCAATAGCTGCTCCATGGGCTGGCATCGAGGAGAGGGGACACCAAGGACAGTTGGGGTTCACCTCCGGCAGAGAAGCTGGGGAACCAGGGGCATGCTACGTTCTTCTGCTCCAGCTAGATGAGCCACAAGCCACCTTTCTGCTGCGTGCCCCTGCTTTTCCTGCTCAGCTGAGCCAGAGCGTGGATGTCCTGCTGCACAGTACGGGTTTGGCAGGGTCACCCGTCAGAGGTTTCTATTAGCTGCTGTGTGAGTTAATCACCCAGGAAATAGCCATGAGTGAGAGATGGCTTGTTCTCACTCCTAGCCTTCAAAACTGGACTTTGTAATGTGATGAAAAGACCTGCACATCATCAGGGACATCAGGTAAAAAGGGGCTGGGATGCACTCTGCAGCCATAGGGGATGATGTACTGTCATGCACAGGTATCTGTGCTTCTTCATAACAAGCTGTGTTTAAGACCATGCAGCCTGACTTTCTGGCAAGTAAGGAATCTTTTAAGACAGAATAGTTTTATTCTTCCTTTTTCCAGATGTAACTGAAAACTCAGGTTTTTGTTGTTTTGTTTTTTTTTTTTTTAAATAAACCTCCTAGCATAGAATGAATCACTGATTTATCATTCCATCTCACATTCTTTCCCCAAATGGCTTACAATAAGTTTTAACTTAATAAAATCAGAGAAATGTACTGAGAAGTCTCAATAGCGGTGTTTTTTTTCCTGCATAGCAGCCGGTAAATCATGCTGTACACTGTAACGGAGCAGGTTCATTAAATTGTACCACTTTGATGTTATCTCTCTGGCTGAGCTGCAGGAAAGTCTGGGAAAACACGTGATACTTCTAGGGGAAAACATTTGTTTTGTTCATTAGTATGCATTAAAGCCTGGCTGCCTAGGAGCTAGTCATCACAAAGTAAATAAAGCAGCTCTGATTTCAGGTGAAAAGCAACCAAAAGCAATATCCATCCTAACAGGAAGGGTTAGCTGTAAGCCATCCTCAAGTTTTTGCAGAGAACTCCAGTAATAACCCTCCATTGTGACTGCTGCAGCCCATGGGCCCAGAGTCTTCCCACCAGCTTCTGATACAGCTTTGTACAGCATAAGGGAGCTGCAGGTGCCTCTTCACACCTGCTCAGAAAAGCCCCAGAGTAAAGGTGCTACAGTGGAAGTTATCTGGTGGGACACCAAGGGTAAGGACCAAGCCCCACGGTAGGGACTGACCACCTCCCGGCAGGAGATGAAGCAGTACAAGTGTCGGGACAAGGCTGAGTCGAAATGTTATGTCTTTGATACAAAGACATTGGAGAAGAATGCTGCAAACACAGTGAAAGACAAACTCCCTCAGCCGAGGAGAACCATAATGTTGAGCTAAGCCATGGAAAGGAGCTCTCTTGCTCCTCTTGGGCAGGCAGGCAGTAAGGGAGGAGCCTTTCCTGTTTTGAGAGGAAGGTTACTTTTGAACAGCCAACCCAGGATTCTCCGGGGCCATGTTCAATGAAAAGCACCTTTTCTTTGGAGAAAACCATGGGGATTGATCTCCAGTTGTGGAGACGTGCCCAGTGTGGCTGTCCCTGTGCAGTGCCTTTTTCTCCACCACGTGCAACTCCATCACCAGGGTCCATGCTTGCCGGTAACAGCTCTCCAGCACAGCCCTACACGTGAGGAGCAGGTAGCACCCTGAGAAATGGTTTTCAAAGAGATGAAGCCCAGATGTATGTCTTACGATGAGGAGGAATGCCATAAAAGCAAGGAAAGAAGGGATGCTGGTGCCAGGAAAAGGCCAAGGACAAAGAGTGGGAGGAGGGAAGGTAGTGAGGAGAGGAGCATGGATTATCAGCACCTGGGCTGAAGGTCTTCTCACCTGGAGAAGGTGAAGACATAGGGCTCACCTTGGGGAAGGCTCCTGAGAGAGAAACCAAGGAGGCACAGACATCACAGCTGGTGGGAGAGGCAAATCGGGAGTGATGGACCACTCTTTCCTGCTGCACATCCAAGCTGGTGTGCAGGGTGAGGACGTAAGGTTGCTGGTGAGCTGTGGCTGGTCACAGCTGATATTTTCCCCACCAAACACCATGCTCAGCTTTAATGCATCTCCCATGTTTGCAGCAGAGAGTGCTGCTGGGATGTGCTTGTTCTCTGATGGATATCTTTCATCACCGCAAGACACTGCATACTGCTTCAATAATAAAGAAGAAAAAAAGGCAGCTAAATCACAGTTCCCCCCTCTTTATATAACAATTTATTTTACAGCCCAATTGCTGGCAGCAGGTGCGGTTACCATCAGGCTTAGAGAATCTCACTCCTGGAAAAAAAAAAAAACAACAGCAAAAAGAACATTACAGGGCTGCACCATCAAGTGTTCAGATATTAAGTTGTGCTGGGACAAGCTCGCCTCCAACAGCCTTATTCTGGGAACCTTTAAGTGGCTCCTCAGCATTGTACAGGAGCTCTGGGGCAAAGGCAGGAAGGTGGTGGCAACACTCAGAGCACACCCATCCCTCCCCAGCCAGAGCTAAGAGTGCTCCTTCCCGAAAGGGCTTTGCCCTTGCCCTGCTCACCTCCCGATTTCTGCAGGAGCCTGGAGGTCGCAGCACCCTTTGGGCACAAGCCTTGCCCGTTCACACATCCTGTGGGGCAGGGCGGTGCATGATAACGTGGTGAGACTACGTACCCAGAGCTGGGAAACCTCATAAGCTTGGAAGATTTTAAATTGACAGGGAGAGCAGCAAATGGAGGTGTTGTGTCTCATCCTCGTGGGAGAAATGTGATGGCTGTAAGCAGGCTGTACTAGCCTTTCTGGGAAAAGTTTAGATACAGGCACACAGTTCCTCTTGCTCTCTGAGTGTGGTAGCCAAGAGGCTTATTTAATCATGCCACGCTTTTCCTTTGCAAAGCTACCTACAGCTGCTCTGCAGAGATGATGCTGGAAGCCTGTCTCAGAGCATCTTCTCCCAGCCACCAGCTTCCCCAAACCTCCGGCAAACCAAGGGTTTCAGAGACCCCCCAGCTCTCCATCAGCCCAACAGGTTAAAATCATGAGCAGGAAGAGAAAGATGGAAAACAGCACTCGCCTGGGAAACCCAACTATACCATCACCCTCACATGTAAATGTCCTACATACATCTCTATATATGCATATATGGTGGCTCCAGCCCAACATCCAACTGCAGAATATAGCAAGAAGTAAAGGTTAGCATGAATCCATGATAAATTATACACGTGTGCGATTACATTGGTATAGATAAAGCCTCTCCTCCTCAGTAGCGATAAGAATGACAAAATTGTAGTGTTGGAACCAATGATTCGCTTACACATCTGGGAAAAAAACCCCAGGCAAATATTAAATGAGAATGAAATTGGTAGTTTTAAATCACTGACTCAAATAATGAGGTAAAACAGTGAATGGGAACCTGTGATTTAAATAATATCTTCTGACAATAAGGCAAGAAAGATACCATCTGTTTTTCTAGTGGACTTTCATTACCATCACAGACTAATATATGGCTTAAATCAAAAAACCTATTGCGCACTCTCCACCTCAAAAGCTGCTTTGCAGTTTCAGCTTCTGTGTCTATAAAAAAGTTACTACAAACTGTTGCCTTATCTCATTTTTCTTTTTTTTGTTTTTATATGATGATCTATTTTAGTACTGTCTGCTATCCCCAAAACATCCTAAATCATCACCTCTTCTTCCCCAGAGGCACGTTCATTTCATGTTTTCCTTTCCTTGCTGATGCAAGGAAAAATGCCTGGATGCAGACCCTGCTTTATTCAGCCTTCATCGTGGAAAGACACATAATTACTATTTCAGTGCTCAGCTTGCCTTGGGATTTGCACTCATGAGGAGGGCTGGGCTCCTTTTGTCGCATGCTTAAGGAACTGAATAAATGCTTTGGTGTGGATGTCCACCTCTCCTGGGCACGCAAGCACTACCCACCCAAGCAGAGGGAGTCAAGCAGTTATTTTTCTTTCACTGTTGGCAAGGAAAGTAATTTTTCAAGTGTCTTTTCATCCCCTATGGCTTTCTGGAGCCATCTCCCTCCCAAGCCTTGCAGATCCTGGTGGCCTGAGCCTCTCACCCTGCAGGTCAGACACCCTGGCCTGGCAGTGGCCAGAAAACAAGGAGCTCCTTGGCCAACATATGAGCCCATGTTTGCTTTCACAGCCCGGAGGGGCCATGCTGACCTCACCTCTTCCCAACAGGGCCCTGGGCTGCAGGACAGACTGGCTCCTCCAGGAAGGAGAGTGTCTGGGAAGGATGCATTGCCAGGGGCCATTGCATGGGAACCACCAGCAAGCAAAGCAATGGGTCCAAAGCTAATGACCATGCTAATGGACGTGGGATGGGAGACACTCTGTCCCAGATAATTAGTCATCTTTGGTACTTTTTTGCTGAATTTTGCAATTTTTAGTGAGGAAACGGCAGCTACCCAGAAGAAGTTATTTATGAGCTATTTGAAGCTGGAGAATCTGACCCTGCAGCCAGCGGAGGCAGAGTTAAAGTTATTGGGTGAAATCCTGACCCTCAGAGAAGTCAACAATGTCCACTGCCTCCTCGTCAGGATTTCTTAGGCTCTGTTTTCCCTGCACCCTGACGAGTTCCTTGTGCTTTCCACTCTTTTGGCCATCCTGCAATCCCTCTATTTGGTTATCTGTGTTGGAAATTGCTATAGGGAGGAAGAGACATTCATAAAAATAAGAGAAGATCATTTCCAAACAGCAAAGTGTTTCCGGGGTCTGGGGAAGCACATGAAGGTGGTACTTCATTCAATTTGTCAGAGCGTTGTTTAAAAAACAAGCAAAAGAACCCCTTAACGCTTATTAAGAGTTTTGTAATGTTTTTTTGAAACAACATTGTTGGCTAACTAGTTTTACATACGTATGTTTTTGGTTTTTTGGTAGGTGACAACTGGCATTTAAGAAGGATTGACTGGTGCTATGAAGCAGGGGAAGCATTAAGTCAGGAAGTAAGAGCATCCTATTTTTGACTTGAATCATGCAGTAGTTTATTTACTCCATTTTTCTGTGGAGACTTTCCCTGACGAGAACTGCATTAGAGCAAATGCATGGGGGGGGTTGTGTGGGCTACGTTAGTACACACACTGTTTTATTTTCACAGGGCTTTATGAAGATAGTGTTGGAATACCTATGGTTAAAATGTAAATCTTGCGCACCTGCCTCTTGTGTTCAGGGACTAGGATTAAGCCATATCCACATAGCTTGTTCTAAAGTCTAGGCTTACCATGCATTAAAGATACATCTACAAAGAAGCATGAGGTGTCAGTTGGACAGCTGCGGAGGTGCAAAGGAAATCCACAGCTCAAGGGGATGCTCTGGAAGGACTCCTGCAGAGCAGACTCCTGTAGGTGCAACCCTTTTTTGTGTGCAGCTGCAAAGCTGTCTCCAAGCAGTGGATGTTAAATGGGTATTTCTGTGCTCTTTGGTGGAAAACCAAAACACCTCGGAGCTTTGGCATGCAGGGCTGAAAAACCACCAACGTATACTTTAGGAAACAAAGCACAAGAACATGTAGACTTACAAGCGTACTATGCTTTCTTTTCCTACAGAATGCCACTCTGAAGGAACATAATGTTTGCAGCGGAGATACTTTGGTTGTAACTGAAGGAAAACTTCCGGCAAAGGTAAAATGAGCGAGATGGTGTTCTTTAGTCAGTTGACAGTGTCTGGAGACTTGGATATGATAGTTGTTTCTTTTTTTCCCTTGCTTATTTTAAAAATGCTTCCATTGGAAAAATTCTGGTCGGCCATAATGAGCAATGCTTTTTGTAGTTTTACAGCTTTTTTGATTTCAGTCAATGCTTATAATATTCTTAGTCTGTCCATATTTATTCTTCTTTCAACTTCTGTAGCAGAAGGCTTTCCCATTGCAGCTTCTTTGCCTAGAAGTGTGTTAAGGTTACTGATTTCCTCCAGATCTGTTATTTCTGGCATGCAAGATTCTTGCAAAGGCACAACTTGTGCGCTACTACTTCCTCACAAAATGATAAAAAAAGAGGAGTTTAAGTGTTTGCCTTCAGCTCAGATTTGTGCCGAGGATGGTGTTTGAAAATGGCCCTACCGGGAGATCCTCTTGTCAGCGATGGTTACACAAACGGAAGGATTCTTTGCTAACAAACCTCAAGCAATATCATAGGTCGGTTAGGGTTGGAAGGGACCTCTAAAGATCACCTAGTTGCGATCTTTCACTAGATCAGGTTGCTCAGAGCCCCGTCCCACCTGACCTTGAGCTCTTGCAGGGATGGGGCATCCACAGCTTCTCTGGGCAACCTGCTCCAGTGTCTCACCACCCCCGTGACCAGAGGCCGTTCCCTCAGCCTGCCCCAGCCCCTCGCCGCCTCCAGGGCCCTGGGCTGGGCCCACAGCCTGCGCACCAGTGTCTGGGCTGGACTGGGGAGACCGGGAGGGGACAGAGGAGTCCAGCTGCAGTCGCCCGGGTACAAATAAGAGAGGAGGGAAGCACCTTTACCGCTCTTTTTCTTGCTTTATGGGGCCTTTTAAAAATGGGCGGTAAACCAGCCTTGAACAGAACTCCTAATGGAGCAGCTAGAAGGGACCCTAACGCTGAAGGCCAGCACTTCTTCCTGGCAGACGTGTGGCGGCCTGCTTCTGCAGGGGAAGAGCTGTCTCTCGGACTTCTTTGCTTGAGCTGTTGCTGTTCTTTGTGCACCGCCGCGGAGGGTCCGGCTTCCTTCTCAGGCTGGGCCGATGGCAGGGCGCTGGGCGGGCGCTCCTGCGCTGGTGTCGGCGTGCTGTCATGGAGGGGAGGCCTGGTGTAGTGGTGCCAGGGGAGCCGTGCTGGAGGTGGACCCGCTTCCTCGGCTCTCCTTGGTCTTCGGGTGGATCCACCTCCGTGGGCTCCACGCAGTCAGCCCGTGCAGCTGATAGTGCCTCCGCTCGACACCGCCTCCTCTTCCTCCACGCTTCCTGCAGCCGTCTCTCTTCTCTCCGGCTCATTCTCTCAGCCACCCGCCTTGCTGCTGTGAGACCTCTTGGCACCAACCGTTCTTGGCAGGAGAGGGCCTCGAGGCTCGGAGAATTGTGGGCCAGCTGCCGGGGTCCCCTATTTACAGAAGGCAGTGAGGCGGCTTGTGACATCAGGAGGCCATGTGGTGGCGATGCATACGGCCACATATGTCTGTTTTGGGAGCTGGGGGCCTGTGGCCTGAAAGGTGCCCTGATGTGGGAGAAGGAGGAGGGTTGGAGGGGCTGAGAGCCCCTTTCCTGGGGATGGATCGCTCCCCCGTGCGATTCTGCTGCCCCTCGGGCACAGGGACTGCCCTCCACCTCCCCTTGTGTGCCCTGGGCTCCAGCCCCCTCCTCATCCCGTGCCTAGGGTGCCCTGGGTGAGATGGTGGCAACAGTGTTCCAGGAGGGTCAGGGTCCTCAGTGACCCCCGCCCACCCAGCTCCCTGCAAGTGGCGCAGTCCCCCGTGCCTGTCAGCGTTGGGAGGGGGCAAAGCATCCAGACAGCCCGCAGGCGAGAAAGGGAGGTGCACCACGAGACTGTCAGTGTGCAGGGAACAGCGGGAGGGTTGCTTGCTGCTAGATATCAACTCCTCTCCCAACCAAATTTCCTTGTCTAACAGTCATGCATCCCTCTGTAGTTTGCCCTAGAGGTTGGTAGGCAACTACAGGGGAGACAGAACCAAGGACTCCCCAAAATCTGCTCTTCCCCAATGGCCAGGGCATGGCCACTTTGTGTGTGCAGGTCTGGTAGCAGCCTACTCTGTGCCCCTGGAGGCAATCAATGCCAGCATCAGCCCCAAGGACGTGAGTGATGCCTCAGACACAACCCACTGCTGCCATTGACCCCTTGCAGGGTATTTGCTCCAGACCCCTGCTTGTCCCCTTTTCTGTAGAGAGTTTAGAAGAATGTGGAGATGCTCAAAATTGTGTCATGGTGCGTTTATGTCACCATGGGGTTGAACCCACCCCATCTTCTGCCACCTCGTCAGCAATGATGTCCCTGTGGGCAGCTCCTCTCTCTTCCAAACTGCCCTTTGGGGTCACACCAGAGGTGCGAGCCCTCCCTGGCACAGATGCCCCAAGACCTTGCAAAGACTCAAGCGAAACTAGCTTTTGGAAACCTCTGCAGCCCTTCAAAGCCCAGCGAGAACAGATGACAAGGTGATATTCTTTTAATGCTTTGAAAACGAGGGAGTGCTTTTTGGGACTTGGCTGGGCGACAGCCATTTGTGCTGGTGAGCAGGTCACAGTAAAAACGTTTTTAAAGAGAAATATGATTCTTTGGGTATTTCCCTGTGGGTGTTCCTGCCATTCCCTGTTATTTCCTGATTGCAGCAGCTGAGTCACAGCTGGCTCCAGAGGGCTTAGAAAGTTCAGGAGGAAAACTAACTGGTCCTGGTGTCTCTGGTGACCTCTACAGAAAATCAGAGCTGGAGTTTTGCATGTGGGATGAGCAGATGGAATTTGTCAAAGACCTGAAAGTTGGGCTGAGATTGATGGGAATTAACAGTGAAGATGCTCCGAGCAGGATGGGAAGTGAAGGGGGGTTGGGGAAAGGGTGGTGTGTTTCCCTCTTGTTTAAAAAGGTGTATAAAAATGAGGATTTTTGTGTTTTCCACAAAAACTTGAAGCACCTGTCCTTAATTTTGCCCAGTCTTTGAACATTGTTGGTGGGTGACATTTTGGGGGAGAAAGGGATTGGTTTTTTTCTTGAAGCTCCAAGCCCTAGAGTCAAGCCCCTATAAAATGTGAAGTTCAGGTTTCTCAGGTTTACAAGCTCTAGGGTTAAACAGCAGTGACCAACACCGTTACCTGGCCTTCCACTAGCAGAGCAGAAGCAAACGGCAAATTCAGAAAAACAAATTTTAAAACCAACAACCCCCAAAATCATGATTTTCTGAGCAGCAGCCTGGGGGGGTGGAAGAGATGGGGCTGATCCTAGGAAGAGGGAGCTGTTAGGGGAAAAAAAGAGTACCCTAAATCCTGAGCTGGGTGAGGCTGCCGTGGCTCCATGCCCCAGACCCGGCCAACCCTTTCCCAGCCAAAGCATCCCATAACTCCTGTGCAATCCCAAGCTGCCCTTCCCCTGCACCCCATAATGTGTCCCTTAACCCCAGGCAGTGAGGCCCAAAGGTCATTGACTCATTCGATGGGTGTCACATCAAATGATGGGACAGCCTGGGAGGGTCCCAGGCAGGGCTTTTGTCACATAACCTAACGCAGACCCATGTCTCCTTCAGAGGGAAGGCAGGGAAAGCAGCATAAAGAGGAAGGGATGTCTCCGTATTATTTTTCTTCCCAGACTAGGCTCCGTGCCAACAGCGCTGCTGGTATAAATAATGGAGTGTGATGACAGGGACATTTTTAAAGGAGAACAAATCACCAGACTACTTTTTAGAGCTTCTTTCCTCTTGTCTAAGTGATGCTAATGAGGGAGGTCAATCCGTTTCCGTTTCTCCCTGCTACACAAGGTGGGACATTTATCTCTTTTGACAAGAAACCTCCTAGAGCAGAATTTCATTTCAGTTTGCATGGCTAGTATGTCCCTTTCTGGGGAGGAAAATGCCTCCAGAGGCTATGATGGGACAATACCCTGGGAGATGTGTGCAGAACTTCTTCCCCACTGCCCTTGCTGCCTGCAGCAATCAGCTTGAACACCACTGCTGTTAGATCCCGTGTCCGAGATGCTGCCTTCAAGGTCATTTCATGGTGTGCTTGGGACATCCTGTACTGCAGTAGCCTGGCTCCACCAAGCTGAGTAGCGACAGAGCCAGCTACCCACAGGCAGGACTTAGAGTGCAGCAGGGCAAAGAGGGGATGCTGACAGTATCTTCATGCAGGGACTAACGTCTTGGCAAGCAGCATGTCAAGAGAGGATGACTTGGAGTGACATCTTCTTTCCAGCCCTGATCTCATATCCTAATCATCTCATATCTACTGACCTGTGCAAGAAGCACTCACATTTCCAGAAAAGCAGATGCCAGACTATGTTGGGTATTTGGAAAAAACTCAACATGTGTTCCCCTCTGCAGTCAAATCCCTGAAGTCTGGGAGACAGTCCCCAGGGAGCCAGCTTTCCTAGGACACCGCTGCCTTTCTTTCCTGTTGTGGCAGCTGGAAGCAGCTGAGGAGCTGCCATCTTCACAGTAGCAAACCTGGGCCCCCTGCTCCTCCTCTATGGGCAATTTAGATGTGTACTTTTGAAGGACTGGGCTTTTGGGCCTGTTCCCCTGCCCTTTCTCAAGGGGGGAAGATGCTGCTTCCTCCAGACAGACTGGTTGTTCCCAGGGAGGAATCGAATGAAGCTGGCAGGGGCAAAGCTCAGCTCAAACAAGAGGACGTGGCTGTCCTGGGTTCAGCTGGGATAGAGTTAATTTTTTTTTACAGGAACCTGGGAGGTGGGGGGCATAGCCGGGGCAGCTGACCTGAACTGGCCAAGGAGCTATTCCATACCATGTGACATCATGCTCAGTATATAAAGGGGGAGCGGGCCAGGGGGTGTGCGCTTCTTTTCGGTGGGGGAAGTGGCGGAGCGTCGGGTCCCGGGTGGTGAGCAGTTGCACTGTGCATCACTCTTTTTGTATACCTTTTCATTAGTACCGTTGTTGTTGTTGCAATTTCTTTGTGTTGTTCCAGTAAACTGCCTTTATCTCAACCCTCGAGGTTCCAGGTTTGTTTTTTTTCCTCTCCTCCGTCTTCCCCCCATCCCACCGGAGGGGGGCGGGAGGAGTGAGCGAGCGGCCGCGTGGTCCTTTGTTACCGGCTGGGCTGAAACCACGACAGTGGCTCTTCCAGGGTGCAGCTCCTCATGGAAGTAGGTGGTGAATGCTGAAATGTCTCTTGGTCTCAAGGAGAGCTGAAAATGGTTGGAGGAGCAAGAGCACTTGGGAGATGTATCATCCATTCCTGCCATGTCTTCCCTGCCACCATCATTAAAATAAATGATGGCCACTGGAATATCCACCAAAAGGGTTAAAGTGGTTCCAAATGGCTCTGCTGGAAAAGCAGCTTGTGAGCCCAGCGGTGGCCTGAGTCGCAGGCACTCAATGAGGGGCAGAAGTAAGTGCAGAGCCACTACGGCACATGCTGCACCAGAGGTCCCCAGGTAGGTGTTTACAGAGGAGAGGCTAAAAATACAGTGTGCCATGCAGCACAGTCGGGAAAACACATCAAGAAACATTTTCAGGAGAGGCATATCAGGGTGATGGACATATCCTGCTTCTGGGAGCACTTGCTGTGGCCATACAGGCAGGGACTTCTCTCGCTGCCAAGTGGAGCAATGCAGGGCAGGCCATGTAAAATGGCTTTCGTCACCCATGTAAAGCCTCATTAGAAAATAGCAGTCACTTCTATTTATCCATGCTGAGCTCTATTATATTTGTCAGGTGAGGTGAGAGCTTGGAAAAGGAGAGTTGGCCCCCATCGAGCACTACAACATCCCTCCACGTCACCAAAATCTTTCCTCCAGGATTAATGAATCTCTTGCTGGTGGGAATGGCTCTACTTGAGCTCCTGGGGTCCATAGCTGGTTCCCAGCTCCTCAGCTGGTTATGGTCATAATTAACACTGGGGGTTTTGCCTTATTTAACAGGAAAAAGGGAGTTTGCAGGATTCAGCAGTGGGTTTGTTCTGGTCTAAGAAAAAAGCCCTGTGGACTCATTTATGTTCACCTTCAGTGCAAATTCCTGGCCAAACAGTCTTGAAAATGCCATCGTACACTCTCCTGCAGGGCTAGCAACACTGACAACATCAAACACCCCAAGACCCTGGCTCGGTTTCTTAAAAATCATGAAGGTTCATTCAATATTCATCGTTCTTACCTGTCCAACTAGCTCGACAGCCATAAGGTTTAAAAAAAAAATAGTAAGGTTTTTTTTACAAGGAAAGCAAAGATTAAGAATTAACCATCTCTCCCAGGTTTTAAACAGAAGAATATAAAATACTGTAAGAAATACTGTAAGAAATAGTGGTGACACTATCTGTGTTTCAGAAGACCTGGCTTCTTGCTTTATTGTCATAGATTGCTGGTTGATAACAAAACTCCAAGAAATATTCATCTTTGAAGAAAAAAAAAAAAGCCTGAAAAAACTCTAAATTCTCAGGAGCATTCCCATTTGGTGAATGGGCTCCATGTGCCTGACACTAATTAATTAATCTCCTCAATTTAAATTGCTTCTTCTGCATCCCCAATTTACAGGAAAGCTTAAACAAGACCTGAATGCATAAGAAGGGAAGCTGAATTTATTTAAGATATCATTTAGTAGTAGCAATTTTCTGTCTTTATTTTTTTCTGTCTTCATTTTTTTCTGTCTTCTGTCTCCCAGATTGGGCTTGGTCTCCAGGGATGCAGCAGCCTCCAGGTTAACTTTTTTTTACCCACTGGGGGTCAGAGCTGTGTGCTGGGAATGGGTCTAAAGCTGTAGCAAGAGCAGCAGAAACTCAGGCTGGAGCACATGGGTGACGTTCCCTCTGCTGAACCACGCTGGGGTGATGGAAGCCACTCGTGAATCATAGAGTCACAGACTGACTGAGGTTGGAAAGGACCTCCAGAGGTCATCTGGTCCAACCTCCCTGCTCAAGCTGGGTCACCTAGAACCAGTTGCCCAGGACTGTGTCCAGATGGTGTTTGAGTATCTCCAAGGCTGGAGACTCCACAACCTCCCTGGGCAACCTGTACCAGTGCTCAGTCACCCTCACAGTGCGAAAGCATTTTCTGGTGTTCAGAGGGAACCTCCTGTGTTTCAGTTTGTGGCCACTGCCTCTTGTTCTGTCACTGGGCACCACTGAAAAGAGCCTGGCTCCATCCTCTTTGCACCCTTCCTGCAGGTATTTAAATACATCAGTAAGATCCCCCTGAGCCTTCTCTTCCCCAGGCTGAACAGTCTTTCCTCATAAGGGAGATGCTCCGTTCCCTTCATCATCTTTGTGGTCCTTTCTTTAACTCTCTCCAGTAAGTCCATTTCCCTTTCATATTGAGGACCCCAGAACTGGACCCAGCACTCCAGGGATGGCCCCACCAGTGCTGAGTAGAGGGGAGGAATCACGTCCGTTGATGTGCCAGCAATACTTTATCTAATGCAGCCCAGGATACCATTTGCTGTCTTTGCAGCAAGGGCACACTACTGGCTCATGTTCAACTTGGTGTCCACCAGGACCCTCAGGTCTTTTTCTGCAGAGCTGCTTTCTACCTGGGTGACCCCCCCACATGTCCTGGTGCCTGGGACTGTTCCTTCCCAGGTGTAGGACTTTGCACTTCTCCTTGTTGAACTTCATGAAGTTCCTGTCAGCCCATTTCTCCACCTTGTCAAGGTCTCTCTGGATGGCAGCATGAACCTCTGGCATATCAGCCACTCACCCCAATTAGGTGTCATCTGCAATTTGCTGGGGGTACATTCTGCCCCATCATCCAGATCATTAATATAGAAGTTGAACTGGATCTGATCCAGGATTGACCCCTAAAATGAAACTGCAGTCTGAGACAGGAAAGTGCATGGTGGCAGGGACCTTTGGGGCTGGACATGCCCTGCATCCAACCTGTCCTGGAAGACTTGCAGGGATGGGGCATCCACAGCCTCTCCGAGCAACCTCTTCCAGTGCCTCACCACCCTCACAGTGAAGAACTTCTTCCTTACATCTAATCTAAATTTACCCTCTTTCAGTTTAAAGCCATTACCCCTTGTCCTATCACTATGTGCCCCTGTAAAAAGTCCCTCTCTGGCTTTCCTGTAGGCCCCCTTTAGGGACTAGAAGGCTGCTGTAAGGTCTCCCTGGAGCCTTCTCTTCTCTGGGCTGAACAATCCCAACTCTCTCAGCCTGTCCTCATAGGAAAGGTTCTCCAGCCCCCTGATCATCTTTGTGGCCCTCCTCTGGACTTGCTCCAACAGGTCCAGGTCTTTCTTATGTTGGGGGCCCCAGAGCTAAATGCAGTACTCCAGGTGGGGTCTCATAAGCACAGATTAGAGGGGGAGAATCACCTCCCTCAACCTGCTGTCATGCTTCTTTTGATGCAGCCCAAGATACAGTTGGCTTTCTGGGCTGCAAACACACATTGCCAGGTCATGCTGAGCTTCTCGTCAACCAACAGCCCCCAGTCCTTCTCTGCAGGGCTGCTCTCAATCCACTCCTCGCCCAGCCTGTATTTGTGCTTGGGATTGCCTCGATCCATGTGCAGGACCTTGCACTTGACCTCGTTGAACTTCATGAGATTTGCACGGGCCCACCTCTCAAGCCTGTTGAGATCCCTCTGGATGGCATCCCTTCCCTCCAGCATGTTGACCGCACCACACAGCATAGTGTAGTTGGCAAACTTGCTGCAGGTGCACTCAATCCCACTGTCGCCAACAAAGATGTTAAACAGTGCCGGTCCCAATACCAACCCCTGAGGAACGTCGCTCGTCACTGGTCTCCACTTGGACATCGAGCTGTTGACCGCAACTCTTTGAGTGCGACCACCCAGCCAATTCCTTATCCACGGAGTGGTCCATCCGTCAAATCCATGTCTCTCCAATTTAGAGCATGTCCCAGCGAGCCCGGCGGTGGGGCAGCCCCGCTCTGCGGGGCGGGAGGGGAAGACCGGTGGGGTGCCACCACCCGGGCGGGAGCAGCAGGGACCCTGCGGGCACCAGCTCCATCCAGCAGTCAAACGCTTCCCCCTAGCGACACAAGAGCACAAGAGCAAGAGTCTCACCGAGGGGGAATTGCTGCAATCGTAGGCAAATCTCTCGTTGCATAGGGGGCATGGGGTTGGTTTGGGGGGGGGGTTGCCCTCAGACTTTACAAGTCAGGCTCTGTAAATGCAAATAACCCTTCTGCCGCCCAGCTTCGTGATGCTGTGCAGTTGCTCTGTGGACCGGCGGGTGCTTGAAGTGAAAAGGTCCACCTTCTGAGGAGGATGCGGTTGGGGGTTTCATCCGTTCCCCTGATTGAACGCCTGGGCTGGGTTGATCTCTGCTTGCAGAGGGGCAGTCAGACCCAAATAACAGCCTCCTGCAGTCATCCACAGCACAGCCTCGACTGATGGAGCCCCAGCACCCACTGGTGGGTGACTGTTGCTCCCACACCAGTGGGAACCTCACTGGGTACACTGGGTTCAGGTCCCCCGCCCCCTCCCCTTGACTGCATGGAGTTAAGCAGAAAAATAAGCAGAAGCAACATAAGGAGCCAGGAAGCTGAGAGGTCGCTGGCTTTCCCAGGGCACTGGAGAGAGCAATGCTGAGCACATGTGGCATAGTCCACCCGGCCGACTCTTCATGCCCAGGACAGCCAAGATGGGTTGGGGACCGATGGGGACAGAAGAGCTTTGCAGCAACAAAAATGTGCCAATGCCACAGGGAGGAGCCAACAAACAAGATGGTTTGGGTGCTCTGGGTGCTGCCAGTGTGGTTGCTTGCTCCCAGGGGACAAGACAGCTTTAACTCCCTTTCCCTCCACAGCATGTGTGGATCCTTTTCTGCTCTTCACTACTCAAATCCTTGCTGATTTACACCCTAGTTGTGGTTACCAGGGAGCCTCACAGGCCATTCCCTCTTAGGGTGAAAAAGCTGCTGCCTTTCTCAGCAGGTCAACTCACATCGCTTTTCTTTTTGATTTTGCATACCAGCTTTTTGTTTTTACTGACCAAATGCCTGAATAAAAGCATCCCAGAGCCAAACTGCACTTTGAACGGATAGAGCATGGAAACACACGCTTCCCGAGGCAATGGTGTACACTTGGATTAGATTTGAAATCTGTTGGGAAGGAAAGAGGTAGGAAGGGGCAGCACTTTGCCAGACCACAGCCCCTAGTGCCACCAGGCATAAGGGACTCCTTTGAGTCCCTGAAATCCAAAAGCAAGGCTTGTCTCTGGGCTATCACCAGGTGGCCCTAGAAAACAGCTTTTGCCAGTCTTGCTAAACCTTCCCTGGCTGATTAAATCAGATTGTTTTTATTTTATTGGCTTTGGTTTTCTGAAAAACAGGCCAGAGGCCAAGGTCATCTGCAGTCATCCCTCTTCACCAGCATCTCTGGGAGGTCCTTTTGGCCCTGACCCCCTTGGACTTGTTTTGACTCCGCTGCCAAGCAGTCAGTACAGGGGGATGCTTCTGTGCCACAGGGTATTTGTCTGGTATCAAACAGGGCTCCTTCGCAGGACTGTGCAGATGGAGGAGGCATTCCTTGGCTCAGCTGCTACATCTGTAGCAGGGACAGCAAGATGCCAGCACTGTGACTGTCACATAGGTTCCCACCCCTGCTGTCTACCTGGCAACTAGAGAGCATCCCAATGGAGAATTCATGTAAGGGAGGCATTGATTACAAGGGAGGCATTGATTTGCAAGCCCTTCACTTGCCAGTAAGCACAGGCATGCACCCCAGGGGCTGTCACCCTCCTTCGGAAATAACACAGCACTATGGGAAAAGCAATCCGAAACCGTGCAGTTAAAGAAGCAGTTTGCCCGGGGGTAGGTTATGCATCCAAGACCATGTATTTTAGATGACCTCAGGAAGGGAAAAGCAGATAACAAATGCCACATGCTGGCAGTGACTGTTTTGCAGCCAGGCTGTGCACTGACCCTGGCGCAGCTGGAGCCTGAGCCTGGGGCCAGGATGGTTTGGTCGCTGAGCAATTCTTTGGGATGGAGGTGCTCTGGATTAATTTCTGCCACAAAGAGCCCCTGCATCAGCCTCGGCTTTGTCTTTCTTTGTTGACAGGCTCCACCGGTGAAGCTCAAGCAGGGGAAGATGCTTCCTTGTTCATCTGATGGGAGGTCCCGTGCCCATCCCTTGCCTGGCACCAGGGCGATGAAGTGCTGGCTATCCAAGATGCCTTAAGAAATTCCTGCCCCAGCTTTTAATCCACTTCACCAGCCAGCTAGAAGAATTTATGTCAGTAAATATGAAAGGCCAAAAGAGGGCAGCTTTTAGCTCAGATTCCTTCCCCAGCCCAGCAAACATAGGTACTGATGGGAGCAGGACACCAGCAGCACCAAGCCTTGGCATGCACAGCTCTGAGTCACAGGGTTTCTCCCAGCTGCTGGCTACTGAATCTCACAAGCATCAGCATGGACCTGCAATGGTTTGACTGAAAAGCCCCAAACCAGACTGCTTCCCAGGTCATGTCCCCCTGTGGTGACCATCCCAAGGTTGATTTGTTCTTTGTGCTCATCTCCCAACTCGATTGCCTTCCTTCCCTGGGGCAGGGGACATTGTCCTGCAAGAAATTGCCCAGCGGCTGATAAGCATCACTTGGGCTGTAATTCCAGCCTGGCAATGTGAACACGCAGCTCCAGCCCCATTTCTACACTTCATTACATGGCCCGGACCCTGCTTGACTGAATTACAGCTTCGCTGCATCAAGCTGCCTTTTGGATTGGCAGGCAGGTAATGTTCAGCATGATGTGAAATCGCATTGGCGGGGTATCAGTGTCCCTTCATCACTCTGCCTGGAAGATGCTAAGCAGAGCAGTTATTCCCCAGGCCCCAGAGGCTTGAACTTCCCCAAGTTCACATCTCACCATGACAGGGGCAATAATTGATGCTGCAGTTACACCTCTGCCTCTCGGAGGAAGGAAGCCAGCAGGGAACAGGCATGATTGCCTGGGATGCAGCCTTGAAAATGGGGTGTCCTCTCCCCCGTGCTGCCCACAGTGCCCAGGGGACAGTGGGGATGCTCCCTGTCCCCTGCCAGCCAGCCCTGGACTAACCTCATCCTTCCAGGCTTGAGGCTTTGGTTTATTTAAGCTGCGGCTACAGGGGGATTTTGGGGCTGGCTGGAGGGGAAGGCTGGTGTGCATTAGTCAAGTGTGGATTAGTAGCTGAGGTCTGACCTCCTACATGATCCTGGTGCATTTTTTCTCTAAATCAGGCTCCAGCTGACTAAAGTAGCTGTAAACAACTGTACACCAGCTCAACACAGGTAAATCAGCTCAGAGCAGGATTTTCCCCTCTGGCCACGGAGCAGCTCCTTTAAGGGGGGGAAGGTAGGCAGCAAATAAAGTGCTCTGACATTTTGGGGGGCTAAGCAGAAATTTGTAGTGCAAATCACCCAAGGACGTAATTTGAGATACTGGTGTGCTGCTGGAGAGCACTGGGTGATTCATGAGCCCTAAATCTCTACCAGCCCCGGGCTTTCACTCTCTTTGCCATGCCTGCAGCTCAGTTGGCTCCAAGATTTACTGTCCAGGGAGTGGGTGCTGGGAAATTGAGGGTTTTTCTAAGCCTCCTGCTTATCACTGGCAGCAAGGCTAATCCACTTTTTTTTTTTTTCCTTGAGACAGAGTGTCACAGAAAAATTATAGGGTGAAATCTGCATCTCTGACTCCTTCCCCAGGCATAACCGCCTGAAGCCTTGGGCAGGAATTTTGCCAGGGTAGGAAGTGGCTGAGACCCAGCATTATTTGGGACAGGAATGAGGGAGGGATGTGTGATCATGTGCCTGCAGACAAACCTGAGCCATGCTATACATCATACCTGTGTGTGCTTAACCCTCCCTGATTCAGCATCCTTCCTCCTATGTGGAAGTGTATTTGCCTTCCTCTGAGTTTCCAGGCTGCCACCTTATGGGGTTACACAGCTCCAAATGAGCCCTTCAAGGCCAAATTTCCTCTCCACCCACAGTGACCAGTTGCAGGGGTGTTCAGTGTGTACGCCAGCATAAGACACCCTGCCAGGAACAGGTCCAGGTGGGTGCAGGTACTTTCCCTTCTCCCCCAGTTTTCCCTTGGCTGCACCGAAGAGAGCTGTGCTCTGTATCCAAAACTAACGCAGTGTCCTGGGGTAATGAAACCAGCAGAGTTTCAGTCTCCTCTCCTCTGGCCCCAGGATGCTTGTGAGCACAAAAGCAGTCGTTCAGAGCAGTTATTTACCCAGCTGGAAGCCAGGGAGGGGCGAGGGGTTATTCCCCTCCAGGCACTGCTTGTGCAAAGGGTGCTGGGAATCTGGTATCATGGCTTACGCAGGTGGGAGCTAAGGGTTGCTTGCCCCTTGCCACCAGCCCAGGAGGGGTCTCACCCACCCCTAGACGTGTCCTTGGCGAAGCAGAGATGAGGGGATGGAGTATCTGTACCCAAATAATATCTCTTTTCCTCTGGGATCCCCATGGGTGACTGTCCCAGCTCTAGCTTGGGTTTCCCCAGGGCTTTCTTCCCCTCCTGCAGGAAGGGGTAATTCTGCTTTGCCCAGCAGCCATGGCCCCAGGCCAGCCCGGAGGTGCTCAGAGATGAAGGACCAGCGAAACACCCCTGCTAGCAATGTCCCTGGCACCCTTCTGAGGGCAGCGGGCAATTTAGGTGCATGGAGTCCCAGATACAGCAGATAAACCCTAACGCTGCTGAAACCTCAACTCCTAAAATGATCGAAGGAGGACATCCTGCTTTCCTCACTCTCCCCACACAGGATTTTATTCCAAGCATCCAAGCAGTCAGTCAGGACATCCAAACCAGAGCACAGATGTTAAGGGAGGAACACCAGTGCTGTTTTGCTTGATCCGGTGTAAGTCAGCCCTGTGTCCCCTCCTGGTGCCCTCAGCTGCAGCGGTGGGACGCAGCGCTTGCCGTGAAAAAATGACGTCTGTCATCTCAGCAAATCATGGGAACAAAGGCAGAGAGCTCGCTTCTTTTGTCTCTGCCTGCTCAAGTCAGGCAGATGTTTTGTTCCTCCTGCCGAATTTCATGGATTGTCGGGGGGAGGGGGCAGTGACAGGCAGAGTTAGGGCTACATTGCAAGCATAGCACAGAAAGAGCCATTTCTGGTGAAAATCCCAGCCTAACCTGCCAGAAAACCTTTGCGCTCACCTTGCTTTAACCTGCAAGGCTGTACTTGGTCTGTGTGAGTTTGCAGAGGACATTTCCAGGCAGTTTCATACTCTTTATCCAGCAAAAATCAGTAAACTGTGGCATTCTGCCCCAGGATGCTGAGAAGGCTAAAAGCTTGTAAAGCTTCATGGTGGGTTTGTACAAATCCAGGGAGGGAAAAAACCCACCAAAAATTCTAGTACACATCTGCCCTGGTCTTGTGCTCCTCCAACTGCCTCCACTCCTAGGGGCTTACAGACACAATGCTGGGCTAGATGGATTTTGTGCTGCCTTGGTAAGGCTGTTTTCACATCAACTCCTTTAGAGGAAGATTTTGTTCTTCTTCCTCAGTTTGTGGCTGTTTCACGTTTCCTGGGGATGAGGCTGTAAAGCCGGCTTTAAGCTGGTCCTTGAAGGAGTTTGCTTGGCCTGAGGAGGCATCTGAGGTCATGAAATGGAGCTGAGCTGCTGTGCTGCAGATGAACGGATTATTTCTCACTCCTGCATTAGGAGCTCTGTGGATTCAGCCGTTTCTCCGTTACTCTGCTACTTTTATCCATCCCTCCATCCGCACACCCCTCCATCCACCCATTGACCAAGGAGCTCCCGGAGACATCTCTGAGCCACAAGACCTCCTTGGCCCTTGCCCCAAGTGTCTGCATGCTCAAATGGGCAGGAGCTGGCAGGGATGGAGGGCTCCACTTCAAGGGGCACAGACCCTCCCAGCACAGGGTTGAACATGGCTGGGTGAGACAAAGCACAGAAAAACACCCAAGCCAGGCCATCTCCAGAAACCACTCAAGAAACTGGTAGCAGAGGTGTGAATTGAGCACTTAGAGGGATAATCTAGTGTGAAATATTCAGTATCTGCCTCTCTCTCCCATTATTCCCCTGTGTCCCTTTGCTCTCCCCCATTAACCCTTTCCGTGGGGGTACCTAGCTGTATCACCCTGCTTCTGCAGCCCCGCAGAATAAAAAGCTGCCTTTCCTGGGAGGAAGGAGTCCCATTAAATCTGTGATGCTCTTTTCCCTCAGAGTTACTATCCAAAAGGCTCCTATGGGACTCACAGGCTATTCAGCCCGTAATGATCCCGCATTACCTGGCCTCATTAAACAGTGAGTGGGCTGGAAGGTCCTTGGAAAGGAAGAGAGTTCATGAAGGTGGGAAGGAGAGTGACACAAGAAAAGGATGCTGACCATGACAGGCATGGGTGCACTGACCCCAAAAAGCCTCCCCAAGGGCTTTCCCCCACCGCCAGGGCTGGCAAACAGGGATGAGACTTTCCTACATAATATTAACTAGTGCTGCTTCTTCCAGCTCATGCAGGCCCAGGAAAGCCACCACTTGGGCAGAGCTCACCCACGAAACCCTGGTAGAAGAGGGGAGCAGCCCCCTGTAAACCGGCTGGAGACACCAGTCCCGTGCCTTGTCCCACCATCATCTACTGGAGAGGTGGCTGCCGCAGTTCTGGCTCTCAGCGCAGCCTTTGGACTGTTCTGCAGCCCAGGCGTTTGTCACGGGGATGCTATTAATTAGCCTCAGGGATCCCCAGGAACGGGCGCAGCCCTAATTACAGCCCTTGCCTGTTGACTTTGTCTGGGCTGGTGTCTCTGCTTTTAATGCAGAAACAAAAGGGAGCGGACTAAGACAAGTGGTGCTATTAAGAAGGAAGGGGCAGGGGAGGGAGAGAGGATCCCGCATGCTCCGGGAGTCGGGATGCTCTCCGCAAACCGATTTCCCCCCAGTCCAAGTCACCGACTTTGCCAGAAACCGCTGGCAAAAGCTGCTGCTCCAAGGTTTCTCTTTGCCTGGGTGATAAAGGGCTAATTGGATGCGGATTAAAAGTCACTATTAGGGATAATCTATGAGCAGGCCGTGGAAGTGCGGGAAGCATCCCTCCCTTGTCTCTGGGCACAGCGCTGGTGGATGTGTGCGGGCTCTGGTCCTTTGTGTTTCACTCCAAAAAAATGAAAAAAGATACTTTGAAGCGCAAGATGAGCTGGGGGAAGGGAGATGGGATGGGGGGCGGGGGGGGAGCTGGGAAGAAATAATTGCCATGTCTGAAAACAGTTACTATGGCAGCAACAGCCGCCTTGCTGCTGGAGCGAAATGTTGGGGACCAGCGAGCGGTCCCTTTGTCAGAGACTCGCAGACACACATTTAGATGCTAATGCCGGCTTTAACCTTGGCTGCTTAACCTTCATATGATGGGGGGGGGGGGGGCGCAGAAAAAGCAGAGGAGGGTGTGTGTGTGGAAAAGATGGGTTTCCTCTCCCTAAATTTGCCACTGAATGGACTTGGCAGACTCCTCTCAGCTGCGATTAAGACTGTTATTTCTACGCTTAACATTCAGGGGAGGTCTTAACAGCTTATTTATGGATAGCGGGCATTAGCTGCAGCATAATTTACCACTGCAACGCTCCTCTTTATCTCCATCCCCTTGGGATCATCTGATATAAGGCCGTTTTTTAGAATATCCCCTAGGTTTGATCAGCCTGTCTACCTAATCTTGCCTTTATTTATAACTCACAATCAATGCTGGGGTGAAAAAAGGAGGGGCACAGAGGAGGGAAGTGTCTCCTTTGGACTTTGGCTGTTGGGGGAAAGGAAATTTTGCCAGCCTGTTTAGAAAAGGAAGCCTTTCAACTTGAGGCTCGAAGCTGTCTTCAGCAGTGAGGATGAAGGAGGAGGGAGAGAAAGGGTTGGAAGTGATGGAGAGGGGGAATTCCCTGGGGAGTGCTGCCCTGCCACAACACCCAAGGCTGAAACAGCGTCTCCTGCACCGGACCCGGCACTCCTCACAGCCCAAAGGTAAATTCCTAAAACACAAACCTACTGCACACAGATTAACCACTAATTCTGGGTGCAGCCCAGGTTGCATTTGCCTTGGGATTATCCTGCACAGCAGCGTTTAAGAAAGCTTTTGCTGGAGCAATTCAGGCAGAAGCGAAGAGAGCGGTGACGGATCTGCTGGTGACTCCACTCACGGATATGACCCTTTTCTTCTATTTCTGGCATTTTTTTTCTTTAATGCTCCAGCTCCTGGAGTCAGGTGATCACTCACAGCTTTCTCTACTTGCTCTCATTACCTTTACGTGGTTGCAGAGAAAAGCCTGAACTCATGCCAGCTCAAAGGCCAGCTGATGAGGACAACCCCAGTGCACAACAGGTTTTCATTTTCCAGCCTGTGCAACGCCTGCGCCTTGCTTTTTGAGCGGCTGTGCAGAGCGTGGAGGCGATGCCACCTCACATGTGCCAAGGAGCGTTTCTCCCAGCTGCACGCTGGCGGGGATGCAGCTCCCTGCACTTTTCACGCTGTCACCACATGATGATTTCCATCAAAACTGCGCCCAGTGTCACCTCCAGAGACCGTCACAGTGAGCTGCCTGTATTTTTAATGATGGCATGTGTTAGCAGGTAGTCTTATCTCCATGCAAAGCCACAACACACATCCTTGGGATGAAATATGAATATGAGAAATGATCCCACTCCAGCCTGACAATCCTCACTGCACGCTGCGTGGTGAAAGCATCTTAAATTAAAAGCAGTATCTGTCTTCTGCAGCACACTTCTTTCTCCGGGGCTTTCTAGTTAAGCTGTCAGATACAGTTGATATTTATTTTATAAATGCTGTAAAAGAGGGGATAGGTAATATCGTAGGAACAACCCTGCTGCTGCTCTTCGTCTCAGAAGCAACACCAGAAATAAATGCAACGGCAAAGAGCAGGGCAGGCCTTCCCCAGAGCATGCAGTGGGGGTGGCTTCCCTGTCCCCACACTGGCCTGGAAGGGGCTTCCAGGAGGAGTAGCTGGGCCAGCAGCTACATGGCTTGGGGCACTGAGCTGTGCTGGGCCCTGGGGGGCTGGTTGGCCACAAGGACCTCAGGGGTTTTAACATGGGTTGAGGGTGTTGATAGCTTTGACAAAGTATGAGATGCAAAAAGCATTGACAGCAGTGGTTAGCCGTTCGCCCCCCCCCCCCCCCCCGCCCTGGATTCAGCGCAGGTGAGGTTTTCCGTTCCCTGCATCTCTCGGCTTTGGGAGACTGTGCGAGCCCCTGGGGATGCAGATGCTCCGTGTCCTAGCACCAGGCTGGGGGGACGATGACTCCTGAGCTCTCTCGTCGCCAGCACAGGCTCTGCTTTTGCAGGAGCATCGCATCGCTCACCCGCTTTCCGGGCTTAGCTCGTCACCGGTCCCAGTCATCCCGCAGAGCTGTGCATGAACCACTTTTGCAACCCCCCCCCCCCCCGATTCCCTCAGCCGGGGATGACACATGGTGCAGCAGAAGGTCCCTCCTCGTGTCTCACGCGCAATGAATGATGTTTCGGCTTGGTACTATTTTAAGGTGTTTGTTTTTTTTTTATGATTTCTGTGGTCGGTGACGATGCAAAGCGTAGGGATAAGCAAGCTTTAAGCACGGGGCAGGGGACACTCGCTCCCAGGCGACCGCGGGGCTGTCCCCGGGCAATGGAGCGCAGCAAGTCAG
>NW_010973023.1:1685073-1686243 GCF_000737465.1 Haliaeetus leucocephalus | reverse complement strand
CCGCCGCCGCCGCCCCCCCCCAGCCGTGCCCCTGCGGGCCGGCGGCGCGGGGATGGGCGCGGGGCTGTGAGGGCGGCGTGAGCCGTGGCCATGGGGAACATCTCCTCCAACATCTCCGCCTTCCAGTCCCTGCACATCGTCATGCTGGGCCTGGACTCGGCGGGGAAGACCACGGTGCTGTACCGGTTGAAGTTCAACGAGTTCGTCAACACCGTGCCCACCATCGGTTTCAACACGGAGAAGATCCGGCTGAGCAACGGGACGGCCAAAGGCATCAGTTGCCACTTTTGGGACGTGGGTGGGCAGGAGAAGCTGCGCCCGCTCTGGAAGTCCTACAGCCGCTGCACCGATGGCATCATCTACGTGGTGGACTCGGTGGACGTGGACCGGCTGGAGGAGGCCAAAACAGAGCTGCACAAGGTGACCAAGTTCGCCGAGAACCAAGGTACCCCGCTGCTGGTCATCGCCAACAAGCAGGACCTGCCCAAGTCCCTGCCGGTGGCCGAGATCGAGAAGCAGCTGGCCCTCCACGAGCTGACCCCTTCCACCACCTACCACATCCAGCCCGCCTGCGCCATCATCGGCGAGGGGCTCACGGAGGGCATGGACAAGCTCTACGAGATGATCCTCAAGCGGAGGAAGTCCCTCAAGCAGAAGAAGAAGCGGTAGAAGCCCCGCGGACGCGGAGAGGGATGGGGAAGCAGACAAAGGAACCGAGGGGGAGAGAGAACCAAAGCGATTCTTTTGGGTTTAATCGTTATTATTATTATTTTTTCCTCTTTTTTCTCCCCCCGCCCCCCCTTTCCAAATGAAAAGACAATAGTGGTGACAACAAAGCCGCTCCCGCCAGCCAAGCCCACATCCCGGCTGCGGGCGAGAGCCGGGATCTCCCCTCTCCCACCGCCCCTTGCCGCGGACCACCGTCCTCCCAAGGGCCGGATCCGGATCTCCTGGGGCCCCTGGGCCGGGCTGGAGACGTGCTACCGGGCCGAGACCCCCTTCCGTCCTTCAAGACCACCGAGCTTTTTTTGTGTGCCGGGGGCGAACAGGGCAGGACCCTGTTGAAGTGCATTTGAGAGAAGCCCAGCGTGCTTCTGGATCTTTAACGTGGGGGGGGGGGGGGGAGGTGGTTTGGGGGGGGAAGGGCGGGACCGGGGGTGGGCGAACTTA
>NW_010973023.1:1657752-1685063 GCF_000737465.1 Haliaeetus leucocephalus | reverse complement strand
GCGCGCGCGTTGGTGGCGTTGGGGGGGGGGGGGGGGGGGGAGATGCTATGTGGGGGGATGAAGGCAGCACCCGGGTTTGGCAAGATCAGCGGTGAGGGGGCTTCCCGATACTTGCCCGCATACCCGCATCCCTCCCCCACGTTTGTGGGTGGGAAGGGGTGTCGAAAGCGGAGGGGTGGGGGGGGTGGACCAGCACGAAATGTGTTGGGGGGAGGGTGATGGGTAAGAGGACAACCCCCCCACCCCCCTCCTGGCTGGTGTTGTAGGGTGCGGATGGGTGCAGAGCAAGGACAGGCAGCCTTCAGCCGGGGGGGGGGGTGTTGCTAAGCCTGCGGCTCCGGGGGTGCCTAGCAGCTGCTGACCGGTGCTGAGCTTTAAGCTGCTTGCTTAAAAAAAAAGGAAAAAATCAAAAAAGGCAAGGGTTTGGGGTGAACGCTGCTGGAAGTGTTTGGGGGGGGGGGGGTCCAGGAGTCCCCCTTCTCAAAGGCTTAATTGTGTCATCTTCTGAAGCAAAGCCCCGAGCAGGTCTTTATTGTGCCCAGGCAGAGGCATGCTCCAAGGTGCTAATTTGCTCCAGCTGGGGTGATCCAAACTAGGGGTTATTTAAAAAAAAAAAACACAAAACAAACAGAAAAAGCAAGCGTCATGGTACTGGTCACTGTGCTGTCGGTACAAGAGGTCAGGGCAGCGCTTGCTAAATGCGGGGTTTTGGGGGGGTCATGGCAGGGCAGGACGGACGGACAGCTGCCGGCACTGCCTGCTGAGACGGCCAGAGCTTGCAAAATCTCTGCTGGAAAGGGACTCGGCAGCGCTGGGAAAATGGCAGGGTGTGAGGAGACATGGGGGGCGGGGGGTGACATTGGGGGGTGCTAGTTTTTTATAAAGATTTAAACCCGATACAAAGCAGAGAGCCCCTTGCTGCCAGCATTAGCTGTGTGGGCTGCCTCTGCCTGCTGAGCACCCGGGGCAGGGTCAGGCCCCGCCGTGTTCTTCTGCAGGTGAATTTTGGTACCTGGAAGGGACTGGGGACCAAAAAGCCAGTTGTTGTCTGTGTTTTGGCCTGGGACCCAACTCTCTGGAGGAGAAAAGCAGGGTCTCGGCTTTCCATGCTGCCCATGGAGCAGAAGCAGGCAGCCCTCAGGGGCCAAATACCCTGAGTTTTGAGCCACTCAGTCTGGCAGGATTTTCTGGTGATTTTACACCGGCCTTCCCATTTGAAAACCCCTTCCCAGAGCAGCCAAGGAGAAACCACCAAGCAGACAAAAGAAAAATGCCCTTCAGGTTTCAGGGAGTTGATTCTCCCCTTGCACCAATGAGCGCGGCACCTTCCAAATAGCGGGTTTTTTTGTTAGGAAACAAATGTTGCAGCCAAGTAGTATTTCTCTTCTTGTGGGATTTGAGTTCCCAACGCAAGTCCTGACTTGTGTGCTGAGTGAGTGGGCTGGTCCCATCAGTTCAGGTGGCTCTGTTCCCGCTTCCTTGGGTTTTCTTTGCTTTGTCTTCACCTCCAACACTTTGGTACTTGCTGTCAAGAGAGGAAAAAAAATTATTTATTTTTGATGCCACAGAAGCCACGTGCAGTAACCCTTTTTTTTGGAGAGCGACCCATTTTAGAGGCGAAACATAAAGCTACGTTTTCCCCACCAACTCAAAAGCGATCAGGTTTTAACAATGACACGTGCAGGCTATTAGTTGTGGGTTTTGCCTCCTTGCTGTCAAGACGTAGGTCTTGATTTAGCAAACGCTGGCATGGAAGACCCGGTGGCATGCATTTACGGAGTTCGGTCCTTCCTGGGAGTTTGTTACACCCAGCTCAGCTGAGCATCCCCTTAGAGAAATGGCTGGTTTTTGGCAGAGCACTGAAGCATGCACTGAACTGGCAGCGCAGGCTTGAAGCTTCAGCTGAGCCAGGTGGGACGCTGTTGTGGTGCCGTTCCTACCAACTCTGCTTTCTGCAATAATTAAAAAGACTTTTCCAATTAGTAGCTAATGGCTTCCGTGGTATTTCTGTAACGTTTCACAACTGTACGCTGATTTTTCCTGTATGAAGATGTGTGTCGCCTACGGTGGACTAGAAGAAGAGGTGCCTCAGCAAAACAGTGGTTAAAGTAAACTGCATGGGTTGTTGCTCTGAAAAATGAGCTGGGCTTTTTGCAAGGTTGTGCATCTTCTCTAAATATGTTTGAATGACCTTTTCTTTTTTTTTTAGCAGCTATCACAAGGTACCAGTCTCATTTTCCCAGGTACCTTCGCAGTGTTCCCATCAGTGTTGGATATCCTGCTGCGCGTGTCCTACCCTTGCCATTGTCCGTCAGTCTCTGTTCCTCCTGTCTTTTCTTCTTTTTTTAAAAGATGCAGACATAATGCTGTGAACCGAAATAAATTATTTATACAATGAAAGGGCCTGATTAAAAAAAAAAAGTGTTCTTCTGCTTATTTCTCTAATATCAATGCTGCATTTTACAGTTGGTTCTCGTTGCATGTTATGAAGGAGCTGGGCATGGGGACGGAGAAGGGACCTACTCAGGATCACTCTGCACCCAGCGGTATACTGGCATGGGTCTGTCACATGGCGTTCCTCTGCAGCGTGTCCCTCTAGGACGTGGGGAACATCGATAATTTTGCAGTTAATGAAATCTGAGCTCTTTTGCAGGACACTTAATTTCTCTGCATTTCTGCTGCTGTCCGTGAAAGGGGACAATACTGTTTGGTGTGGGTATTTTCTTCCCTCACCTCTTTTTATTTTAAATCCATGTGAAGGAGGCGATCACCCTGTGCACAGCACTTAGAAGAGGAAGCGAGAAAGTTTTGGGTTTGCTCAGTGTGGCTTTTTTAAATGCGTGTCCTCAGGCAAGCCCTTGCAGCGGCAGGGCGCCAGGTCTGCAGGGGTTAAAGCACCAGGCGGGCAGCTGAGAACAGGATGCTGCAGGGCTGGAGGCTGCCTCTGCTCCTGGGTGGCTGCTAACACAGGAAACACAGGGTGACATTTCGGAGAGGAGAGCCGGAGCTGGGTGGTAAATGACTCCTTGCTTTCTTTTTAAAACGGTGACATGGCAGCCAGGGAGGAAATGATAAGCCCAGTTCGCGAAAGTGCGATTTGGCTGGGCTCATGAGCGCTTAACCTGCTCGAGGGTTGCGCTAGGCTTCTCTCTGCTGCCCAGGTGGACCCCCTGGTTTCCAGGGTGCAGAGTGCCCAGGCAAGAGGATGTGCTGTTCGCTTTGCAGGGTCAGGGTCTTGGGGCTCTAAAGGGTTGCAGGACCTCAAAATGAACCTGAAGGCTTATCCAGTGATGCAGTTACTGAGCTCCTATCAAGGCTGTTGGTTCACGCCCAGAAACCGCTTGAAGCTGTGCTGGATGGTGATCAGTGGCACTCGAGGATTGAGTTGCTGAGTGCTCAGCTGCCTCGTGACCATGTGGAGAGCCTCTGAAAGGTGCAGTTCCCCACAGGCTCCTTCCTCGCACAGACCGTCACCAACGGGTTCCTGTCTCTCTGCCACAGGGGTGGCATGGTGGGCAGCATGGTCCGGTCCAGCGCTCCTCAAGATGCTTCTGACCATTGCTTCCCTTTGCCCCTCCAGCCCTGTTTTTCAGGCAGCATGCGGGACATCATGTTTCTTCTGGCCTGCGTTTCATGGATCTGAAAGCCCAGGAGCGGATGCTGCACTGCCTGCACCCTCCTTAGCGTGAAGGGACTCATCCTCACCGATCCCACCCAGTGGGAGCCGATTTATGGAGGTTTTCCTGCTGGCACGGAGTCGTGCACACTGGCATTGTGTCCCTGTTCAGGCTTATCTGTGCCCCAGGGGGCCCAGACTTGGATCCCTTGGGCACACAGGGTGACATGCTATGTCCCGCATGGAGCTGGGGGGGGCTTTCCTCCTCCTGGTTTAATGGGGGGAACCATGCCTGTCCCTGTGATGGAGGAAGAAAAACAGCCAGAAGGGTTTGGGCTGTAGGTTTTGAGAGGCTGTGACTTTGTGCGTGTGTGACTGTGTAACTGGATCTCCCCCCCCAGCTCTGTGAGCAGGGCCGGGGGGGCTGAGCTGGGATGTCTCAGTTTATTTTACTGCCAAAGCCACTGGCTTGCGGGAAGGGGCAGGAGGGGTTGTGTCTTCTTGCAAGCAAAGCTCCTTGTGCCTCGAGCTGCAAGGACAGACATCCTCCTTCAAGCCACACAGCCTCTCCTCCTGGCCAGAGAGTGCTTTTGTCAGCAGGGGTTTTTGCGTGTTTAGGCCAGTTGTCATGAAAACATTGCACAAGAAGCGTGCTGACCTTGTGATGCCCTGAAGCAGCATGCCGGCTGTGATTTATGCTGCCATACCATCTCCCCAAGCAGGCAGTTCAGCGAAACAGCAAGTGATGCTGGAGCCATGGTCCCCAGCCCAATGTTTGGGGACCCTCATGGCATGTGGAGCCCAAGCCATCAGGCAATGCCCAAGGATGCTCCCCCTGCATGGGACCAGCGGGGAGAAAAAAGCAGTGAGGAAGCAGTTGGGCTGTCAGCTGCATCAGATCTCCACAGGCATGGGCTAGGAGCGGGTGACAAGGACCTGCAACCTTTCAAATGGCAGAAAGGCAAGAAGAGAACGGACCAGGGATGGGGTCTAGCCAGCAGCAGCAGGAGTTGGGGTCAGGACAGAAATAAGTAGAGAGAAGCTACCAGTGTGTCTCCCACCGCTTCCCTGCAGGTCCCTGACATACCCTCTCTGAAGGCCACCAAGGGAGGGCTGCTGAGCAATTTCCACTTGCTCTCATGGACAAGGGTGCTTCAAGCACCTCTCTGATGGCTTGGAATGTCCTACGTTTTCATGCATATAGCTTGATGAGGACTCCACCCCAAGAGCTCTGCAGCTCCTCTTCTGCAGGTTCTGCCTTGCCTCTTAGTGTCTCAGTTACACGGGGCCTTCTCCCTCTCTTTCCCTGGTTTGCCTTGTTAAGCTAAATCCCTCTGGTTTATTTCAAATGGGATTTGCCTCCCAAGCAAGTCTCTTTAAAAGAATCATCTTGGTTACTGTAATTTGTAGGGCACTGAATCCTTGAAGCATGGTCTAATGCAAAGAGAGCTATATCTTTGCACAGCACAAGGTGCTTCTGGTCAAAGTTTGGGTGTGGTGAGGATGACCATCTCTTTAGAATGGTCTATAAACCATTAGAAGAAGAAAAAAAAATCCCACGCTGATTCAAACTAGGACCCCGTTTGCTTTGTTTTCAGTCAGCTCCATCCTAAAGCTTCTTGAATGTGAATTACCCCAAATCACATGTACTTTTTGTCTGAGCAGCAAAAGGCCACTGCTGTGAGTGAGGTCTGCAGGACGCTAGGCACTTTACACACATCTCATGCAAAAAAAAGGTAGCGCTTGCCTAGTAGACTGAAATTGAGACATTTCAGCACAAGCATATTCTCATTGAGGATAGTTCATGATGACTAGGGAATATGGAGAGCCCAGTCTGGAAATATTTGCTCTAATAAACCATTCTGTTTATTTCAGCTTACCTTGTGTTTGCTTCCCTCAGATATTCGAGTGAGATTTAAGGGAGGAACGCTTACAAAAAAGAGCAACTCTCCAGCAACTGCATTAAAATACTGATGAAAAGTGAGTTATGAAGCCTATAAATCGCCCAGGTGTTTGCACTGGAGCTATACTCAGCCGACAGGTGACCAGAAATAATCCCAAGTGCCTAATGACCCCCTTGTCCTCCCTCCCTGACAGCCTTGACTAATGACATCTTATGGCTTGCAAAAATGCTGCAGCACGAGGAGAGTCTGTGAGAAGTGCTGCTGAGCCCAGGGCCACGGGGCGCTGGGGGAGAGGTACGACAGCCTGCTTGCAGACACTGGGGAATAGAAGGCGGAGATCATCTCACCCAGCTCTTCATCAACCCACAGATGATGATGATGATGATTGTTATATTTAATTATTATTTATTATTATTTTTATTACTTTGGCCCAGTGGTACCCAAATTTTGCAGCTGGAGTGGACTACTGTCAGCTCATGAAATTTCTTGTGATCCCCCAGTGCTGGGGCTGAAGCATTCCCAAAAGTTGGTGTCTGGGGAGACAGGCAAACCTGAAGCTCCTGATCCCACCTGGCATTGCTTTCAAGTCTGGATTTTGCTGCTGGAAAGAGGGCAGAACACAAAGCTGGGTTCAATGTGGTTTTCCAGTGTCTGCTACTGGCTCCTGCCTTACCTTGGCCACATCACTTTAGATGCCCTCAGACTTCTTTTCCACAGGTGTAAAACAAGGTTGCCAGCATTTTTCTTACTCCCAAGGCTAAAAAAAGAAATCGGTGCTGGAGGTGTGATACTCAGATCCCCATACTAAAGATGCTAAACCTGCAGGATGGTCCCTTACATGGTGAGGAAAGGGCTTGAATGGTGCTTGGGTGGGGGAAGGTTGCTGCAGGTCTGAGTACTCCTGCTTGCACTGTGGGCGGAAGAGCTACATCAGGGCTGAGTGCCTCAGTTCAGCATCCAGCAGCTCCATGCCATGCTGACTTTATTTTATGACCTGTGGCTCTCTCAAACCCTCCAGCCGTATCCTCCAAGTTATGGCTGCAAGAGAGAGGTTAATAACCCATTTTAAACCCTGGACTCCATACTTGTGGGCTCCCCTGCAGCTACAGGGATGGTAATGGAAGTCCTGCAGGCAGAGGAGATGGCACAGAAGCTCCCATCACCACCGTAGCACTGTGCCAGCAGTGGACAGGCCGTGTCTCCAGGGCTGGAGGCAGCTCAGGACCCTGCAGATGCACCCACGCAGAGGTGAAAGACCAGCGTGGCAATGGGAAACGGGAACACAGGGCAATTGTTGTGCTGGTTAATGTTTAAATAGCTCTTGGGAAGCCCTCTTCTTTGCCACTTGCATTCTCTAACAAGGGGGCCCTTTCAACTCTTTGGCAATTTCCCCATCCTTTGGCTTCTGCTGCCTGTTTAAAATGTCCAAAGGCAGGAGGGGGAATGGCAATGCTGCAGCTTTGCAATGTTTTCTTGCCCCCCACCTCCTTCCAGGATAGACCACGCTCTTTCCCAGCCAGCCTTAGAAACCACCTGATTACTTAGAAGGAGGGATCTGTTAGAGCTGGTTGGTGCCAAGATGATGATGGGTTGTGGGGAAAAAAAAAAACCAAAATAACAACCCACCACCCATACACTATTCTTGGAGTGTGTGCTCGGTTGTTCCCCATCCAACGTAGCTAGTGACAGCCACATCTCCAGAAGAACTGGCCAACTGCACAGGTCTTTGTCTCCCATTCATGGCCAAGGGGTAGCATCTGGTGATGCCACCAGAGAGGTGGGGAGACCTTGCTGATGTCTCCCCACAAACCTCAGCCCATCCCTGGGACCTGCTGCATTTCTTCTGGGACTTCCAGCAGCTCCGGAGCATCTCAGACTGAGAATGGGGCAAGGATGGTTTAAATTTAGCCCCTGCCGGTTTTGCCTGCAGCTTGTGATGCCAAAGCCAGCCATCTTCCCACCCAGCCCAGCCTCTCCTAAGGTGCTGCCCACCTTCATCTTTTCATCACAAGGGTGTGATGCAAAAAGTCCCACGATGATTTGTCTCTCATCAGCTGCAAAACCTCATGCAGGACAAATACCCCATCCTTCCCCTGCCAACCCCCTGTAAAACTCGATTAGAGCAAAGCAGGTGTGTGTGTGTGTGTGTGTTGGGGGGGGCCTAAAACTGTTTGTTAAACCTCAGCATCAGCATTTCTTTTTAGCCTGGCTGCTCTGTGACCCTGGTAACTGCTGGGGTGTAATGGGTGCAAACCAAAGCGTGAGTGCAGGCAAGGAAGCCCCAGTGTGACAATGTGTTTGAAGAGCATGGTGGAGCATGAGGCAGCCATAAACCTGTCGGGAGGTCACTGAAGGGGCTGGTTTGGGAAAAGTGAGCCCTGCTGGAGTTTTATTACTGTGGCCTGAGGGTTTTATAACCTCTGAGGATGCTCTGAGCTGAGCAGAGCCTGTACTGGCTCTTTTTAAGCTAAAAATTGGCTTGGTTCTGGATGAGGGACAGCCTGGGAGAAGAGGGCTTGGGGTCCATGAGCAATGTCCTCATTCCCCAACACCTCCCCACACCAGCCTTACTGCAGGACTGGAGCCCAGGTGCCTCTTGAGGCAGCACCCACCCCTGTTTATGGATTGCTAATGCCAAGGCTTGATGTTTATCATGCAGTTGCCCATGGGAGACTTCGGTGCCCAACGCTCCTTTATTTTTAGCTAGATAACAGAGAGAGTGACGCAGAAAGATGGGAGGGAGAAGGAGGGGCTGTATCTGCTGAGACCGTGGCAATGTTCAAGTTCTTTATCTGTAATTACTTGCAAATAAGTCCTGGGTATGTTTATATATATATCTATATTTTTTATCCAACCCCTGTTCCGTTTTATACATATATATATATATAATTGCACCCAGGGAGAGTATGCTGGAAATATTTCGTTAGCTCTTGTGTCACCAGGACCTTATTTTCCCCAGGGTTTCAGCGCCAGCAGGCAACCATGTACCAGGTTCCCAGCAGGGCTGGCATGGCAGCCCAAGCATGTGTTAGGAGAGAGAAACGCTGGGCTGACTTCAAATGTGAGTTGGAGTTGGAAGAGCCTCATCTTCACTGATGGCTGAAGGACCTGCATTGCAACTTATGAAAGCTGCTTTCCCCCATTGTGGTCAGGCACGTGCCTGATGGCACTGGGCACTGGGATGCGGTAGGATCCTCATCCCAGCACTGAGCTGAATAGTTCTCTGCCAGCTCATGGGACCGAGGTCTGGTGTGGGGCTCACCAACTCCAACCCCTTCAAGAACGCTTCTTGCCTACTGGCTGAGCCATGGCTCTGCCCGCTCCTCTTAAAGAGCTTATTTCTTTTGGTGATTTGGAGCCTTTTAATTTCCAGCCCACAACATTTCCCAACCACTCTGTGCCCTTTGGCCCCTGTGCCAGAGTTATCCCTCAGCTCAAGCAGCTCTCCTCTGCGCTGGGTGCGGATGCGTTTATAGAGGCAATCACAGCTCTCTGAGTCACCATCCTGTGGGACAGAGAAGAACCTCTCCATGTCCCCACTAAAACGGGTCCTATTTCTGCTCTGAAACCCAGGAGGGTGGTAGGGGGAAATTCAATGAGATAAGAAACCCAGAGTGTCCTCCACACTTGGGCTGAGGGTACATCAGAAAGCTAGAGGTGGCAGCGATGCATTTGATGGGCTGGGCACAGTGAGGTGTCTTTTCAAGCCTGTTTGCCTGGGCAGAGAGGGACAGACCCAAATTTCCACTAAGCCCTGAACTGAGTACTGCAGTGGAGCTGCCCACAGAGGCAGCACAGGGATGGCCATCCTGACCCCGTCACTGCCTGCTCCCGGGCAGACTCAGCCCTGGGAGGTCATGTCTTGGTGATCAATAAACTAGGGTGAGAGAGGCCCCGTGCAACATTTTGGCATCTGTAATGGAGCTGCTTGGAAACCATCCAGTGCTCCTCCTCCCTTGCCATCCAAAAAGGAGAATTCATCAAAAATGAGCCATTTCATGGAAATGCTGATGGCAAAATGCCACTACGAGGGTGAAAAAGAAACAAGCCGCAGTGACCTTGAGCATTTGGATAATGCTGAAACAACATTTCTGGAATGGATCATGTTTGCTTTGAGATGGCTTTTTACTGGAAATTTTTTAAGGCATGTTCTGTTATTAAATGTATATAATGAAATCTACCTTGCAATCTGAGCAGGGCACAAGAGGAGCCTGTGCTCCACAGCACCGCTTCTCCCCCAGCACAGCATCTCTGGCCTCCTCCCAACGGGGTGATGCTCCGTGAGAGCATCCAACCCCGACACATGTGGGTCCTTTGGCCTCTCTGGGAGGTCCTTCCATCTTCTGCATGCTGTGGCTTTTTTCTCGCTGGGTATCCAGGAATCTCAAGTATCAGTAGTCCAGAAATCCCAGGGAACTCTCAGGAGCAGAAATTGCAGAAGAAGAAATCCTATCCCTTTTCCCCCTGCTCCCAACCTTCTGCCCCATTGGAGCTTCTTTTATCACGAAATATGCAGAAAATCATTGGGTCTCTAATGTTCTGAACTCCTTCAGTCAAGACAAGACTTGGCTTGCAAAGAATGTGAATAATTTATGTGTAGATAATAATGAGAGGGAGAGCACGAGGAAAAAGGAGTTTGTCTTTCATTCCCCTCAGTGCTGCTCCCAAGGCTTTGCCCTACCCAGAATAGCTATTCCTGATTATCCCAGGTGGACTAATTTACGTGGAGACCTTCCTCCAACTCTGTAAGCAGAACCCTCCTTTTGCTTTAATGCAATCCACTGTGGATGCAATTGATAAATAGGGGGGAAAAAACCCCACAAACCCAAACTTTTCTCCCCAGATTCACCCTAAACCTGTATTCTTTTGCACCCTTGCATATCCTGAACTAGCTTTTCTCTGTAGGTAGGTCCCCGGGAGCAGCACAGAAATCCAGCTTCCAGTTCCAGCTCTGGCCTTGCAAATGCAGTGACTCACTCTAAAGAAACCTCATCGTGCTGGCATAAGCCAGAAGCCCTGACGCTTTTTTTTTTTTTTGAGAAGCCTTAGCAAGGGCAAATATATAGCTTGTGAAAAAGTATCATGGCAGAAAAACAGCTTAAATAAACAGATTTAGTATATGAAATGTCAGGAGATTTTTGACTGCAGAAAAATGCCTGAGAGCCTTAAACTGTGTGGTGCGACTTTGAGAGGCAGATTCAGTTCTTGGTTCTGTATAACATCCTGCAATGCCTAAATGGGGCAAAGGCACAAAAATAGTTGAAGATCTACAGCTTAGCTACTCTTTGCAGCAGGGGGAAATGTTGAAAAGGAAGGGGAAGGTGTTTGGAAGTAGGAAACAGAGACTACAGTGCATCTCTCCTCTTGATGTGAGTGCCCAGGACATGGCTAAGGGCAGATCATGAAAAGTCTACTCCTGCTGGCAAAACATAGCTGAAGGCAAGGGGGACCAGCGGTGGTTAGAGCTGAAAAGGTAAATCTGCTCAAAAAGATGCCCTTTTTGGTGAGCGGATTATTGGCAGCTTCAAATCTGATTCAGAAAATAATGCAGGGAAATTTCTAAAAAGCTCAGACTTTTTTTTCCTCTCTCCATCTCAAAAGGGACTGATCTGTTTCTTTTCAAAAGAAAGAGAGGTTAAGCCTCACTCCATCCCCATGTTGCTTTTTTTCTTGTCCTGTCTTGACTTTGCTGTTGATGGGGTCACTTCTTAGAAAAACAAACCAACCCACACGGAGATTTTCTCTCCTCCCCATCCTCAACACCCGCCATTAGCAGAAGTGGGGATATGATGGGAGTGGGGTTGGTTTACTGTCCCTGTTTGAAACCTCCCCTTCAGCCAGAGCCCACATTAACAGCAAGAAGGTCTAAAGGTTGTGTCTTGACTGAGTGAAATAGGACGGAGAGGGAGCTTTGCAAAAATGGCGCCTAGCTAAGTTGATCCAATTCCTTGGTGCAGTTATGAGCTAAAACTGGTGGAAAGTAACATTCTGATTAAAAAAGACGCTACTTTGTCAAAATCGGGTTAGCCTCATGCATGCACAGGTAGACGCCTCTTCCCTCCTTCCCTGGGCACTGCTGGAGCCGGCGCAGATGGGAGCAGAGTCCTGCTGTGGCTTGTCTATGCTGGGCTGCTGGTGACAGTGGGGAGGCTTCCCCAGGGACATCCCGGGCAGCCAGCGGGGCCGATGGAGAAGGCAAGCACAGCCCGCGGTGATGCATGGCTTCCAGCCCACCCAGGCTCTTTCCCCTCAACTTCAGCCCTTGCTCGGGCAAGCTAACGTAGGGCAGCTGACAGCACAGGGCTGTGCAGGATGGGCATGGACAGCATGCCTGTGGATAACGTGCCTTTAATTACTATTAATTACTTAATCGTGCTCTCCACGGCTCTGCTTAAGACAACCGCGTTAATTGCTCACAAACAAGCTCTGGACACATACAAGCTGTAACAGAGACAGTAAGTCATTTAAATCCCGTCCCCTGCGGGTTTGGCCCCTTGTCATCCTCCTTTCAACCTGCCACAGAAGACACAGTTTCTGGTGATTTGCTCCAGGGCTTCTGTGTGAGTTTTCCAGATGATTTTCAGGTTGACCTGATGGCCCAAGGTCTTGCTTCAGGGTGCTCTCACCTCCTTGGGGACTATCAAGGCATGGAAGATCATTTCCAGCAGCTCAAGGGGGACATCTCAAGCTCTGGCTTTCAAGGCCAGGAGTGACAGTGGAGTCCCTTCCCTGCCCCGGTGCTTCTCTTTCAGCTCAGCTGAGACGTGGCTCTCAGTCATCAGGAGAAATGGGAAGCAAGAAGAGGGAATGAAACTCCAGGATCCTTGCAGAGCCCTGTTCAGGCTCCAGCAAAGTCCCTGAGCCAGGCTGGATGCATCAAGTTCTGCAAGACAAGAACAATGTAGGACAGAGTGAAAAATTCAGTTTTAAGCCTAGAGTGCTCAGGCTAGGCCTAATGTCTTTGAGGGAAAGCAGCAAGTCCTAAGTGTGGAAGAATTAAAAAGAAATTGACTTACAAAACAAAACACTGGCAGAATCTTAAATCGACATCGGCTCCAGGCAACAAAGTAAGTCAATCACAATCACATTTTCCAGGCCATGCTCATTGTCAGACGTGATCTTAGCACAGGGTGGGAGGGGGAGGAAAAAATACAAACTTAAATTTGTATGGGTGAAACCAAGAAAACCCACGGCTACAGCATCAAGAACCGCATCAGCCAAAACTTAAGAAGGTCACATGGCAACCATTCCCAAGATGAGACAGGAGGAAGGTATAGAGAAAGCATCAGGGCTTGGTCAAGCTTCCTGGTCCAGTCACCATGCGACTTTATTCCAAGAGACCTTTTTTGGCTTTGCCAAAATGCCTGTGCCACCCCACAGTAGGCGTGTTTACAGCCCCTCAGCTGGTCTCCCTGCTGCTGGAGGCTAACGGTGCCAGGGGACTGGAAAACACACCGCTTCCCATCACTGAGAAGCCTCTAGCCCCTTCATCATCCACCATCACTCCCCTTCCCACCCCCCTGACCAACAACAGAACAGCCAGGAGGAGCTGGGTGGTGTTCCATCTCCATCGCAAGGATTATTGCATCAGCATCCAAAATAGAGGCATGTTTGAATCAGTCCGATGATTCTCATATTCCCCCCCCCCCCCAAAAAAAAAAAAAGCTCTTTTAAAAGAAAACAAAAGAATAAATGTCTCACAGTCTGGGCAACCTGACAGCTTTAGAGTCAGCTCTTCTCAGGAGTTTCTCTCTCATATCACCAGCTCTGGTGCAGCACAGGGAAGAGTGGATTTGGCAGGGGGTGTGCAGGTGTGCGAGTGGACGTGTGTGTGTGTGTGTGTGTGTGTGTATCACACCTGTTTCACAACCTGTATGCAGTCACAACTCTCAATTGATGGTGTTTTCATAACGTTGACTCAATCATCCCCAGTTATAAACAGAGCTAGCAAGACTCCTTCCTAGGAAAGAAAAATGGTTGGGGGGGTTCCCTGAGCCTACATTGGCTCCAAAAGCATGTCAGGCAGTAATTAATCACTTCAGGGTATTTGCTGATATGTAATTACATGCAGTGAAAGGTCTGGCAATAGAGTTTGCTATCAATCATCACTGCATATCAGTCACGTAGGCTGGGTCATCTCATAACCTGGCTGTCAGTTATTTCAAATGCTAATGTTTAAGGTAAAATCTAAAGTCTAAGATTTAATTTCCAGCATTTCAAGTGTTTCATGTCACATTCCTGTCCTAAACACCTCTAGCAAGATCATCTCCTGCCTAGCTGCACAGGAGATTGATTCACAGAACAATTTCCAGAATCGCACTTGGTAAAATGGGATGTTTTATGGGCAGATGCAGGGGGGATGTTTTCTCTCTGGGCTGTGCAGACATTTTCTGGCACAAATACCCTTGGCAATGAGGAGTTTACATGGCTTTGCAGAATCTGTCCCATGCTGTGCAGCAGGTAGTGCTTTTGCAGGACTCTGCTGCTTACCTTCCCTTAGGAATGATACCATGATTGGCAGTCCTGGTAACTTTATCGGGAGCTTTGTGGTATTTCGTGGTTTAGCAAAAGCTCCATGTCCCGGGGGTAACTTTTCACACTGAGGAGCCCCACCTTTCCTCTCGGAAGTCAGAAGGAAAGGGGAACTTGCAGCCTGCTGGGTAAGATGGCAGATGAAAAGAAGCCAGTGCTTAGCATTAACCAAAAGCAACCCTAAAAAGTAACTCATGTCAGTTTCAGGATTTTGCAACGGCCTGACTCATGAATTTTTCTTTTTTTTTTTTTTTTTTTTTTTTTATTTTGGGGTTTTAAAAAAGCCCCTTCTACCCGCACATTCTTGGTGCAGTCACAGCCCTGTTTTCCAGAAAAAATGAACTTCCTAGCTTTCCTGCAAGCCATGGCACAGCCCTCGGTCTGCGCCCACGTGCTGAGTGGAGATGCACTTCGCTGGCATCCAGCTGCACAGCAAGCCGCTCTGTCTCATTGGACGTGGCAAGTCCCTTCTGGTCCCTGGCACAACGTGGCCATGTGGATTTGGCTGTCCTGTTAGATGACAAGGGAGATTTTAACTCTCTCTAGGAGATTTTTAACTTGTTTAACTCTGCCTGCTGGAAGTGGTTTTGTTCCTTTTAACAGTCATTTATGCAGAAGTCGCATGCAAAGCCTTCCTTATGAGTAAAGCTAAGGAAGTCACCTGGAGAAAACAGAGGATGACTGCAGTGACCAAACCCCAGAAGGATGGGATTATCCACCCACAAGTCAAACAACAAGCCACTGGCAGAGCTGGACATAAAATCCCCCTCTCCCAAAGGTCTGATCTTTTCCCTCTTCTCAAGCACCCTGCTTTCAAATGCAAAGAGATGCACCCCAAGACTGTGTCTGTAATAACTATAATCACTGTCCTGAGGATGGGACGGAGACCCATGGAAGTCCAAAAGTGCCAAGTTAATACTGCAGTCAAACATCACATGACATGCTCTCCTTCTCCTTTTCAAAGGAAAAAAGGAGTCCAAGCCCTTAAACAACACTGAGTGTGGGAGGCTGTTTGGAAACCCATGTTAGAAAAGGATCTGGTAAGACCCATCCCAGCCAACCTACAAACTGCTCATTGATGGCATCAGAGACAGGTTTGGCCATAAAGCTTCATCTTGGGTAAAAGCATGCAATGACAAAGCCAAGATGCAATACAGCAAAGGCCTTGGACCCCTGTGCCCCCAGCAGCTCATCAGTTTATCTATGATCTCACTGGTTGCAAACATTGCAGTGGGGTGTTGGGGAGTAGCGGGCGCTCTGCCAGCGCACTGTGCTTCTGCCTGCAGACCTTAATTAAAACCTCCAGCGACCATTTCACTCTCTCATCTGGGAGGCTTAACTCCCAGCAAAGTGCAATTCCCAGAGATGACACAAAGAAAGAGATGAGCTTTCCTCCTCGCTCACCCTCAGCCCATCAGCCATCGCCTCTGGCCTCCATGCTGGGATTGTTGGAGGGAAGGGGAAGCAGGGTCGGCAGGGCTGATTCACCCCTGGCTCAGCCTCAGCCTGAGCCCTTACTGATCCCTCTTTGGGAACATGCCTCAGCTCACAGAGCTGGACAGCGAGACGCTGGGGAGGGATAATCTCACCTGCTGCACAGGATGCAGGAATCAGTGGTTGCATGGTGGCTCCGTGCAGGGGTGGCCAGCACATCCCTAGGGGAGGAGAGGAGGCCTCAACCCCAAGGGAGCTGGGTCTGGGCCACCTCTGAAATGGTTCCTTTTCATAACACGGGCGGTGAGCAGTGGCTGAAAGGCGCACGTCAGAAGTGTGGCTTGTTCAACCTGCCCTGTTGGGTAGGGTGGGAGAAGGATCCTGCCTAGGTGAGAGCTGCCAACACGTGTTGACAAGCAGGACTGCTCTCAGTAGTTTGGGATATTCTCCAGCCCCCTGTTGTCTGAGTAGCCCTTGCTCTGCCGGGTGTAACACTTGATATGGTGTGATCCCCATGTTCAGCATCCCCCGTGCCTCCTTACATCCTGCACAGAGGCTGGAAAGGGAAAGAGAAGACCTGGTGAGACAGATAAAACAAAGATTACTGTCTCGGTGTCAGGGGGATGGCCTCTCCCTAACCCCACCACACATGCCAGCCCCAGGGAGGTCCAGCACCACATCTCCCCAGCTTCAGGTGGGGAGGGAGAGACAGGTTTTTGAGGTAGGCTGGACAGGAGGAGCAGCATGTCCCCAGGGCAGGGGCAGACCCTGCTGTTGCTTTCTCTACCCTGTGGGGCACTAGCTCAAAGACAGCACATCCTCCCTGGAGACACACATCATCCCCCAGCCACCTAGCCTTTGCCCAGGGCAAGCACTTGGGGCAAAGAAAGCATAGATCTAGGTGCCAGCGTGGATGGATACAGATGAGGGACTCCGTTGATCTCATCTGGAGTGGCCCAGGGAAGGAGAAAGCCCTTCCCGGTGGCCCACAGCCCCCCCAGAGGAATGCGAGCTATGCAGGGACCAGAGGTCACTGCAATCAGGTGCAGTGAAGGGTGGCTGTAAAAGGGAAAGATAAACCCAATAAATCAGACTGTGGGAAGAGGAGGAGGGCACAAGTGCACAGAGCTGCCGGAGGATGGTACAAGGCAGCCCCTTCGACCCCCAGGCAGAGGGAGGGGGGATGTGGGGGCTAACCTGGGCCACAGACCAGCCCAGAGATGGGGGATGCAGAGCACAGGCAGCACCGTCACAGGGGCAGCATCTGCAGAGGGAGAGATTCTGGGGAGGCCTGGGATCCTGGCCATGGTAAAGGGAGCAAAAAGCATCCACGATGGGGGAAGTCTTCTGTTTTTCTTCTGGCAGTAAAAAAAAAACCACCAAAAAAAGGGAAACATGGGGAAAAAACCAGAAACAGTGGATTAGGTACAGATGGAAAAAGCCCTCAGAATACTGTTTTTCTCTCAGTTTTATTGTATTTTATTTTACATTATTCCCATACTGGGAGATGGCAGTCTGTATGCACTGATGAAGCAGAAGACAAAACACTCTCCTTGGAGAGAGTTACAAATGGCTATGAAGTATTTTAAAACCTGTCATTTTTTTCTGCTTAGACGGGAGACCTCCCGTAGGCTCGAACTTCCGTTGTGCAAGCATTCATTCCTGTGGCTCCAGCTCTGTACATGAGACTACAAAACAGTGACTTGGGGAGATGGATGGACATCTTGGTGACTTAGCTGGTGATGTGCTCCCCTTTCTTGAGCCTTCCAGGTGAAAACAGGTATCCAGACACATGGTTTTGGGACACAGAAGTAGTCAGGTAGCTATACTTGCTTACCCAGAGTGCAGAATAAGGCCCTGGTGAAAATCCGTGCTGGTCCACATCCATTCTGTGTAAGCAGGAGAGCTTTAATAAACCTACACCAGCTGCTCTGAATCTCATCCCACCTGGTACGGTCAGAGCTGATGCACCCTGGAAGAGATGATACCAATATAATCCCAGCTTCCACAGCAAAATACTGAGAACCCAGCTCCAGTGCAAACTGAGAAACAAAATGTTAGCCTGTTCATCCGTGGAGAAGCAGATGGGAAATGTAACCCTTGCAAAAATAAAGGGTGAACTGTGTAGTCTTGTGGCTTTTAGCTTGATTTCTTAAGATGCAAGGCTTGTGCAATGGGGAACTCATATGCCACCAGCCAGTCCACCATCCCGGTCCTGAGAAACTTTTGAACCCTTTGGCCAGTCTCCCCCAGATTTGTCAGAGGAGCTGAAGTCTCACTGACACGAAGCGCCTACGAGCCTTGTGAAAATAGGTGACTCGCTCAAGGAGAAAGAAAAATGCTATAAATATCCTGAGTGAGGGAAGAATTCATCACTCACTCAGCTGTTATTATACATCAGAGAAAGCTGTTATAAAATCCCCTGCCACAAAGAAAGGGCCAAGCATGAATCACTCCTTGTGAGATATGAAAGAATCCAACCACAGTGGAGAAATCCAAATGGACACAGACATCCTCGGTGCCTCTGCTCCAGACCACGTATTCATGCTCACTGCCTGGCCTGTGACCGTGCAGTGGGCACCCTGTCCCTTTGGGAAGATCTCCTGGGGGCAGAGGGCCATCTCTTTGAAAAGAGATAACATCTCCCTTTGAAGATGCTGCCTACGAAGGGCTTGCCTATGAAGGGCTTCTACCTCTAAAGACTGAAGGGTAGCAACTACCGGAGCCTGTCTGCCACCCACAGCTCCAAATGCACTCCCTAAAAGATCAGGGGAAATGGTTTTTAGGATGCATAAAATAGAAGAGATTGGAATCAGCATCACAAGCCCATCTCCCTTTCTTCATGGGCTCCCACTGTGCCTCGTCTTCTTTTTCCCCTTGGCTGGATTCAAGCAAGCTAGGGATCGGGACCCATGGGTCAGGATAACAACTGTAAGTCCTGGCCGGGCCAGCGGCTGCAAGGACGACTGCAACTCTCTGTTCAAAGCCCATTCCCACAGAGCAGGCTGCCTCCCAGCTTTTGTAAGCTATTAAACAAAACCCTCTGAATGCTGCGCTCTGGTTTTGTGATAATTTAGCAGCCTAAAGGAAACTCTTGCACCATTTTCCAGTGAATACAGTGAAACCAAGTGAGATGCGTTGGGGCAGAAGCAGCATGTGATGGAGAGGAGAAAAGGAGCAGCTAGAAGTTAAAGTTTGAAGGTTGTGGGGATGAAACCAGTTCTCCGCTATCCAGGATTGTGGAGAGGGGTGGATACTGAATACTGAGATAATGTAGATGCCTTGAATAACCTAAATAGCCTAGATAACCCCTAGTCTGGGGTATGGCATATCCATCTATCACTGAAGTGGAGCCATGGAGCCTGCTATGACCTGACTCAAGTCTTCACATACCATAGCAGCAACTCTGCATTAGAGATCCCAGGGTTGCTCAATGCATGGTCAAGGTCTTTGAATCTGCCACAGGGCAATGTAGGGGAGGGTGATGGGGTCTGAGACTGTTGACTCTGACTTGTGCTGGAGGGCTCTGCTGAAGCAACCAAGTCCACCCTGAAGGCAGTGACAGCAAGCTTTTGGTGGGTAGGGTTGAAATGGATTCAGACCAGCATTAAACACAGGCAGAGGTGCCAAGAGGAAGGGTTGGCAGTGACCAACTTGATAGTGGGTCACCAGCGCTGTGCAAGGGCACAGAGAAGTGTCTATAGCATTGCAAATTCTCCAGTGTTTATGCTCAAGAGAGTGACACGCACTGAGCCTGTGGGATGCTGCTCTCTAAAAGGTATGAGGTCAGGCATAGGCTGTGGAGGAGGGGGTCTTGATGAATTTTTTCCACATAATGAGCTCACATCTTGGCAGGACAAACCTGCAGATGACGGGAAGCTTAGTGGCTTATTTTTCAATCTCTCCCCATCCATGCCTCAAGCAATGATGACTGGTCTTTTGCTTGAGGTAGAAGTGATAGTGAGGGCTTTTCTTGCCTGTTTTTCAGTCCTCCTGTTTTTTCTCTTCCCTGTTTTTCAGTCTTGCCTGTTTTTCAGCTCCTCCTTATTTTCTTATCTGTTCTCTCACTTCCCCAAAGTCCTGTGAGTGCTGTAGCCAAGTCATCTCTAAAGTATGAGCCCTCATTCACCAACAGGTCAAATTATTCCCCAGCATAATCTTGGTAGCTAACTGTTAAAGACAAAGCTGAAGCCCACATCTCCCCTCCCCAGGAATTCCCAAGGGTGGGGAGCCCTGGGAAAGGAGGGCAGCTCTGCTAACATGAAAGGGGAGATGGATGGAAAGGGCAAAATGGATTAGAAGTGTATGTGCTTATTGTGGGTTCTTTGTTGTCTCTGAGAGGCATTTCTTGGAACAAGAGGATCACATCACACAGCAGGCACTCACAGGAGGCTACAGGAGCCGGCAAGCTCCATCTCAGTCATCACTCCTCCTAAAAGCAACAGTTTCCAGCACTGGAAGTTTAAATTGGGCTTCCATTCTAAATGAGCTTGATGACTTTCAGGTATAAGCAGTTCCCAGGTTGGCATTTTAGAGACATTTTCAAATTTCATCCCACACCATTCTTCAGATGGGAGTACTCGAGTCCTCAGAGCCTCTGTCTCTGAAACCCCGGGAGATCCCAGCAGCCCTACTCCACCAGGAATGATCAGCTGTACTGGGGCATTGTGCATGACATGCACATTGGCTTGATGCTTTGAGAGACACTTGCCTTGCTAACAGCAGGCCACAGCACCTAGTTTCCTCTCCTAGATTAGTCATTCTTCCCAAATTTCCTTCTTTTGTATAGGGATTCCCTCTGTTTCCTGCTGCAGGGTTCATTTTCTCTGTACTATAAGCACTTGGAAGTATTTGTACTGTCAGAGAGACCAGCTCATCTACTCAGCTATTTTTATTCCTCCTGCCATAGCACCTTGAGAATTGTTTTTCCAGAATAATCTCTGGAGGTCAGGAAGGGAAAGAAATAATCTCAGACACAGTCAAATGGATTGAAGGTAATTTTCTACACAACAGGACTGCATAATCATGCTGAAGTCTTTAATATTGATACTTCAGTTAGAAGGAAATTCAAAACAGAGACATGCTCTTTAAGCAATGCCTTCAGCATCACATCAGATGTTCACATCAGGGCTGGGTGCCGAAGGTGCCAATGCATTGGGGGAACTGTGTAGGAGCTCAGTCCATTGCGCTACTGAGGACCAAAGGGTTTTGGTTTCTTTCCAGGACTATTAAGCCTCAACTGAACGTCCCCCCAAAATTGCTCTTGCTGTCAGCATGCCCAGGTCTGGCTCCTAGAAATGTGGAAGAGCAAGCCTCTGCAAATATGGATTTGTTTGGAAAAGGATCATCAAAATATTTCCAGGCTTGGCTCATTCTTCATGACTGCCTTAGTATCCAGGGAGTCAGGTTCCCTCTTACTGCTTATTGAAGACAACATGGCCGTGCTGTAGCAAACCCAGCCTTGCCCACCAGCATGGTATGTGTGGAGTATCCTTTGTACACAGCTGCTCTGCGTGCAGGCACATGCAGACGCTGGCCTGGAAAGCATGGGCTGCGCCGCTTAGGAAATACCACTCCAAGTCAGTAACTGGCTGCTTCTGACAAAGCTGTGCAAAGGAGACTAAGCTTTGCCAGCTTCTTTACTCTGGCTCCTACCACCAGGGTCGGTGCAAGCTGGCACTCATCTGGTCCCAGCAAGCCCCAACTCCTCAGCTGTGTCAGCCATCCTCCAACTTACGTTTCACATGGGTGCCACAAGGATCAGCCTACACCTGGTGGGTAATTACACAGGGTGCAAGTCTAAACTAGAGCATCCTTCTGAATTACCTCTGTGGATACTTGTAACACAAAGTTGTATTGAGCAAAAATGCAAAATGCATTCTCTTCATTACATTAAACCAAAAAAACCTCACATTTATTCCTGAGTGGGAACATTCCCTTTAATCTTGAATAGCACATCTGCATCAGCTGCTCTGCAGACAAGAAATAGGAGAAACAGGCAGAAAACATGTGGAGTTTCTTTGGACCAGAACAGCATTTTCAGAGTATCGCTGATGCTACATAGCATTTGAAGACCATTTGTAGGACACATCTGAAAGTCTGAGTGTGCCTGAGCTTTCAAAATGTTGTATTTTTCCTCATAGTTGGTGGCTCTGGGGCCTTTGGAAGATGGTATATTCTAAAGTTTCTTTAAACACCATGAGGTTTAAAACTGAGTCTTTTGTCCCCAAGCGTGTGATCACTCTGAGACTGTTGGTTCAAATGACCAGCATTCACTGGTTAATGACCCTCAGCCACCACATGGCCTGTTCTCCTCAGTTTGTCAGTGCTGCTGATGCTGCCAGAGATGGTGGCATGTTGGGCTCCACCTCCAGCTTCTTCTTGGGTCACATCCTCGGTTCCCAGTGAGCAACTGCTCCCTTGTCAATGGACTTGTCAGCTTTGAGGTCAATGTCTCCTCTGAGTCTCCCTCCTCACACACATGGCACATCACAGTCAGGTCTGAACTTGTACCAGCCTCAGTTTTGCTTCTGGCAGTGAAGTGAGCAGGTGTCATCTCCCTCTGCTTCATGCACAGCACAGCACCCTTCACAACACTGTGGTGCAAAACTCCCTGGGGTGGCTGTATTGCAAGAAGAGCTGGGACCCAACTTGGCCCCAGGCATGGCCAGGGAGAGGGGGTGGCTGTAGGTGCTTCTTTTCAGCCCTGGTAAAACCGCATTTGTACAATCGTAATTCCCAGGCCCTCAAAACTTGCTGGCCTGTCTACTCCTCCTGGCCCTGTGCTGGACTTTGTGGGGCTGCTTGGACTGGAGCTGCTCCTGGCTTGGGAGCTGAAGGACAAGTCTAGGTGGAAATCACCTCCAGGGACAACCCTGTTTAAATGCCAAAGTAAATGTCACTGTGGGCATGACACTGTTTCTGAGATGCAGTGGAAGCTTTTGACTACAGCCATCAGCTCTTTGTTGCCTTTTAATGGCATGTCACCAATGGTTGTCTAAATGCCCTTGGTGCCCACCATCCAGAGACCCGACCAGCTTCCCTAGGGTCCTTTCCCTCATATTGTCACCATGAGGGGCTCACGATGAATTTCTTCCTCCCTTCGGGTCCATACCCTCCCGTTGGGCTCCTCTCAAAACCTTCTGGAGCCACACCATGGTTCAGCTCTGCGTTCTCACACGTGCACCTCCACATATCTTTCTGGCATGCTGCATGGCAAACCGAACAAACTGTCTGGCCACAGTTATCTGTTAATCCTCCTCTGGCCTCTTCCCTATCGAGGCATCATCTAAACTATTACACAGCCCTGCTGTTGACTTTGCTAGCCTTTGATCATTTATTCACAGGCTGGACAGATTCTCTCCGTTATGAATTACAGGGCTCTAATTGGATTGAGAGCCAAGCCTGCACCTTCCCCTGTAATTTAGCTTTAATTAATGCCCATTTATTATTAACTGTTATCAGCTGGGCTTAGGCTTAATGTCAGCTGGTTATTATCCAGAGACCAGCACGGATTGTTTTCATCTCCTTTATTACCCATTTCAATAATTTCCCCCTCCCCTGTTGACAGATGCACACAAAATGTGCACGTCAGCATAAAGGATTGCTGTTAAGGAACAATGGGTCTTTCAAAGCCGCCAAAGTCAAAGGAAAGTCTCCCCATGTCTCTAAGTCAGTACCCAGGCCAGTGTGGACTAAGAAATATGCCCCTGTATTTCTACAGGAGATACACAGTTTACCTTTTTTTTTTTTCCTGAGGCACAAAATCTGTAATTGAGAGTGGAAATGGGCGAGGAGCTATTTTGAAAGAATTGGGGCATTTTCATGTTCTTTTATATTTTCCATTTTCTCATTTCTGGCTTTAAGAAAAAAAAGTACAGAAAAATAAACCTTTTCTTCCTTTTCCCTTTTATCACTTCCCCCCCCCCCCCAAAATAGCAGCAGTGAAGTACCACAAAACAAACCCAAGAAAACAAGTACTCGGAAGAGGGCTTCAGAGCCTGGTTAAAAAAATAGAGAGCAGAAGAAAGAACGCTTTGCCTCCAGCCTGCATCCATTTTCCATTCTGCAAAATCACTCCATGAGGTCTACTGAGACTCCTCCAGCAAAGCCAGAGGTTTCAAAGCCAATGCAACCATGCACCGAACTATTTCTCCTGCCCCTCTTTGACCTCCCCTGCAAGCGGAGCATGTTGAAAGCTTTCCTTTCAGATCCATGGGAATGATGGTGGCTCTGAAAGGACCCTGAGATTATGTCCCAGTGTCTGTGGCTGCCATGCAGGAACCAGGCATTGCTTTCACCTCTCCTCAGACCACACTCGTAGCTGCTCCCATCAGACACTTGGAGGCTTGTCAAGAGCCCCCTGGGCTTCTGTGCTTGGCATGGTCTTCATGCACGGGGGAGGAACACACCCTCCTTCAACTCAAGCTGCAAACAGGACATTGCCCACCAGCCTTGCTCCTGACTCCCAGAGGTGGATTATCAGCAGCAGAATTACAGGGGGGCTGGCCATTTGCTTCTAGACCCTCATGAGGCCAGAGGATTTGGGCTGAAGTATCTGGAAAGCAGTTCAAGAGGATCAGCTCCCCTCCACTGGGGATCTAACCCACTGCAGCCATTGCTTTTGTTAAAAGAAGTCAATCCCAGGCTTTACAAGAAGGCAGCAGTTAATCTAGGAGCAAGGGCCCACTTTGATGACCAACACTTAGCTGGCAGAGAGCTTTCAGCTTCTATATACCATCCCTCCCCAAGGCATTGCTCTGGCCAACTGGGCCAAGAACATCAAGTGTGCAGAGGACTGATAAAAAACAGGGCATCAGAGCTCCTGGTGGGCTGGGGTGCCAGTGTATGGCACTGAAACACAAGCAAATGCCTCTACTACTTATGGTGACAGTGACACTTTGTGGGGGAAAGCAACAGTGGCAAAAGTAAGAAGAACAAGTGAGGCATGGGAAGGTCCCTTTCTCTCTTGTCTGAGGTTGAAGAGCTCTTTGAGAAAGGTCAGGAACTGGTCAAAGAAACAGAAACATCCCCAAGGAGAGATGCAACGTCTGACTTCCAGGTCGAAGAGCAGCAATAACTCCTTTGGTTTGACTTTTTCCCCATCCTTAGGGAATATTTCAATTCAGTATTTCTTGATAATTGTTGTAAAATTGGCAGTTCTTGCCCCATTTAGTACTTTCTTCTCCTTGCTTTTCTCTGGGTCAGCTTGCAGATCTGTTCTGCATAAAGCTCTGAGGTTGCAAAGTTGGCTTCTGCTTTTGATGAGTAAAGAAATCAACACTTCAAAATTTTCAGTGCCAGAAGGACTCCAAATTCCACCTGGCTCCCAACCACATACCCCTTGCCTCGGGGTTGCAGGGGAACACTGAGTCTCCCTAACACCTTGCAAGCCAAAAGCAATGCAATGCTTGTCTCCATCTAGAAGTCAGACCATAACAGACAGACAGCAATACCAATCTGATTCTAGTTCAGCCACTTCCCGTTTAAATCCGCTGTAACAATCAGTAAAGCACCACAATTTCTGACACTGAAATGATCTTCTGAACATCCTGCAAGCTCTGACCTTGAGGGCAGAGGAGCTTACTCATGCACTGCAGACACTGGGATGGGATGAACAGCTGGCTGGGGCTGGGGAAAAGCTAGGTACTGCCTCAAAATGCCCTGCCCTCTCTGCAAGCCTGCTTTTTACCTGCCTGCAGACCCCTAAGAAGTTTTTGCACAGGAGACACAGACCTCTTCTGAAGGGATGTGGCTATATGATTACAGCATAACCTGCACAGAATGGTATTTCTTTGTTGTCTTTCCCAGACCCTTGGGATGTGAGCTCACAAATCGCCCCAATTCCAGAGATGTGCAATAGTGGGCTTGCTCAGAGAGGATTGCCCCAGTACATGGCACAGCTTGAATCCAAGCCCATTGGATCTGAGACGATGGGTCTTGTCAACCAAAACCATGGGTCAGGACTTTCTCAGGACCACAGGGAAGATGGCAGCAGGAATTATTCAAGCCTTGGCTCCGGACCAAGATTTCAACCCCTGCAGACAAGTGCTGTAGAAGTGTCACTGCTGGCTGTGGCCATCAGACAGTGAGGTGTCCTGCACAGGGAGCCCCAGAAACATTAGCCTCTATTAAATGTGCAGCTTCCCAGTTAAATTGCATTAAACCTCTGTGTGGCTATGCATAAGAAGGATTAACACAGCTGTGATTCAAAGTGAGGTAAGCTGGATCAATTTGGCACCAGTAATTCTGATTGATACCAGGCAGGCACAGGTAAAATTCACAAACTGGAGCGTACACGGAAAGCATATCAGGATGACAGGAGCACATGTCCCAGGCACATGCTACTACCTCATGGCAAATGGAAAGGAGAGAGAAGTTTTTGGTGACGGTGGCAAAACATCTCATCCCCACCGCAGTGTGAAAGCTGCCCTGGGATAGTTACCCTGAGCTGAGTGTATCATCCATCCAGGGGCTCTTCCCTGCAAAGACTTCATTTGGTTTAATTACTCTAATTTGGAAGTCAATTCAGATGACTTTCCTGAAGATGCTTGCCTAGAGCAGCCCTCAAGGAACTTAAAAACAACTGAAACTGTTTTCAGTTGCATATCAGCTCCCTCAGGCTTGACAAAAATAGGGTAAACACGTCAATAAAACACTTTAATAAGATGCTTCCCTAACTTGCTCTTTACCCAGGCTTTCAGCACAGTCAACTTCCAAGCCCTCAAGGTTGGAAAAAATCCTACCCAAGGAAGGAAGAGCTAGTACAGGAGGAGCCTGGCCTGTGTATCAGGAGCGTGATGGGTAGAGGAGGGTGTCCCTGCATGGGCACATCCCCAGCCAGTGGGTCCCCACAGGTCCTCGCCACAGAGCAATGCAGCTGGTGAACAAGCAAGGTGGAGCGATGTCTATGGCCGCTGCTGTCCCTGGGAGGAGAGATGAGACAGATTTATCTGTGCACCGAAGCTGAGCTAGTAAAGAGCTACAAGGCGTACACCCACACGATGGTTGTGCTCTGGCGAGGGCCCAGCAGGAGATGCACAGGTGACCTTGCTATTTAATGTGCTGTGACCGGCGCACTGTTACACTGAGATTTAATAGCAGGCTCCCGCAGAGCACTGCAAAGAAGCATCTCTCTCCAGCCATCCGAGTCAGCCGCTTCCCCCACAGATAGGCAATCTGTGCAGAGAGCACGTCACAGGCAAAGATGTAACCAGCAGGAGCAGCATGGGAGCATCACTTGGCGTTGGTCTGGTCAACGGGCCACTCCAGCATCAGTCAAAGAAAGGGGAGCATGTTCACCCTCTGCGTAAGGAACAAGCAGCAATTGCATGGTGCCGCACTGATTTTCCAAGCCAGTGCCTTGCTCCAGCCTGCGCACAGTGCTGTACAGCAGAAGACAAAAATATTGGATGCTGCCAGTCCCAAGGGCTTTTTGTTAGCCAGGACCAGCAATGCAGCCTGGCTGATGGTCCAGCATGTTTTCATCCATGGCAGCCACACGGGCAGCTTGGGCTACCAAAGGAAAAGCTGACTGTGGCCATGCCAGTTTATTCTAGGAGATCTGGAAGGCTTTGCTTTGGCTTTGCTTCATCATGGGCAGCACATACACCTGGCTGAGGCAGGGGCAAGTTTTGGAAAGGAACAGCACGCTGACAAGAAAGGCTTTCTGAAATATTTTCTAGCACTCCCTAATAAAAAAAAAGGCCGATGTTTCAGTGAAATATCACTACATCTGGAAAGAAAATTCAAGAGCAAAATAGACCGCCTTCTCTCCTCTGCTGCCCCCCCCCCCCTCTGGCCGCTACCTCCTCCCCTGCCCCAAC
>NW_010973023.1:1614384-1657464 GCF_000737465.1 Haliaeetus leucocephalus | reverse complement strand
AATTCCTTCAGAGTAGGAGCAGTGACTGCTGCGATCTCTGGCTCTTCCAGGTATAAACTCATCAAGTTTTGGCCACTGCTAAGCCAGACTCTGAAAATAAGCTCTGTGTGGCCTCATACGTGACCCAGAAACAAACAGCAGAGCAGGGTTCGCATCACAGTTTTTAAATCCCAGCTTTCCTCCTGCCACCAGCCCTTGTCACCAGCTGATAACCAGAACCAAAGGGCTTGATATGGCACAGTTTTCCAGCACCCTGGACTGATACCCTGTCCTGCAGGAAACAGATGGCCAGTGTGGATCTGGACATCACCTCAGCTTGTTTAAATGACTCATGGCTGCTGTGTCCAAGTCCTCTCCTGACATGAATGGACATGTCATGACACTTCCCCTGCAAAGCAGGAACTTTGCAGCAGCTTTCTGTGGCCCGTCTTTCCCGTTTAGGTGAGGGGAGAGGAGAGATGGAGCTGTGGTTCACATTTGCAGACTCCCCATGCAACAAGAATACGTGGTCCCTGACCAAGCTGGTGCTTGCTGGTGCAACAGCAAGGCTGGAGCCCGGGGATCAGCATCACTGGGGAACTGGAAACGTGCCTCAGGACACTGCCTTGCTGTCTGCAAAACCTTCTCCCACGCTCCTTGGGAAACTGCATGCCCGAGGTGTGATTTCTCACATCGCCAGCCCGCACCCTGGGAGGGAAAAGGCACATACGGCAGCCGATGTTTGAGGAGGGGTGGTTGGAGGCTGCCTGGCTGATGGGAAGCTCTGTGCTGGGCGAGCAGCACTGTCCCAGCCCCTGCCAGAACCTGCTGCTCCTGGCAGCCAGACGGCTCGGTGTGTGGCACGGTGCCCATCTCAGAGAAAAGAAACCATCCAGTGCGGCTCCTCCTCAAACGAGCCAGGCAAATCTCTGGCCAAGATTAACAACGAAGGCTTGAGCCTGCTGGCAAACTGGGCTACAACAAACCAGGGCATGTCTGTAATGCTGATACCCGCCGGCCAGCCACAGGAACAGGTACCGATGCTGCGCAGCCCACAGTGCGGCATCTCCCGGTGCCACAGTGCTTCAGGGGGTTGGTGGGTGGCCTGGGCACCAGATAAACCCAGTGCCAAATCCTTCAGGTTGGGGAAGGAAAGGGCTGAAGGCATCCTCCTGTGAGGCTGTAATTCATGCTAGCCTTTTGTCCTCACTCCATTTGCTAGTTAATTGCTTCTGGCCACCAGCAGTAAGAGTGTAAAGCATCGGCACAGGGCCGTGTGGCTGTGAGAGCCCCAGTGCGGGCACAGACAGCTTGCAAGACCAGCAGCCCTCTGCAAACAGTGGTTTTCCTCTTTCTCATCACTCCCAGCTCTTCCCAGAGCCTTCCTCAGCGCACTTTCCAAGGGGGTCACAAACCCATCTGGGTTTGGGATATGGGGACGGCAGTCTGTCCCCATATCAGATGCAGGGCGATAAAGCAAGCAAAGCAGCAAATGAAATAACAAACCCCAGCTGTTCTGACATAAAGGCTAGCTGGCATGAAGATCTGTCCTTAAACCTTTGGGATCGCTCCTTTTCTCCAAGGCAGGTGTTGTTTTATATTCTGTTCCCTCCACCTCCCCGCTCCTGCCCTAGTGCAGGGAGAGCTCCTGAAATAGCTACTTCTAGCCACTTTATTTTGGATGCAAATCATTGGTATTCCGCAAGAAGAGCTCTCACTTGGAGAGCTATCCTGCCAGACCTGTTCCAGCTGATTTCCTCACAGAGCTGAAGCCCTTCCTATGAAAACCTGCGGCTGCAAACCGAGCGATCAGCCAGGGTTCACCTCCTTTCTATTTTATCATTCCAAACCCGTCCCCTCCTCATTTTGGTTCCTTTTATTTCCCTTCCTTCACATCTGCATTACTGCAGAGCGCTGGTAATGGGATTTATGGCTAAATATTATCTGGCATACAGGTAATTCAATATGCACTTGCTGGTCCGGTTTGAAAAGCAAACAGCTTCTCTCACCACTCTGCTTTTGGCTCAGCTACCTTAATTGCCCGTGACATACCATGTGCAGGGCAAATATTTGGTCCTGGCTCTGAAGCTTGAAGGCTCCCCTCCTGCCCTCTGCATGTGGATCTGGATCTCGGCAGCATTAGGGGATGCCCTTTCCCACGCCGGGGTTAGCGGCTCACTCGTGAATTAGGTCATTGCTGAGGACCAACAGAGCAGGGGAGAGGGGGGAGAAAGGGGAGCAACATGGCTCTGCAGGAGACAGGAATCACAGAACCAGAGTAATTTAGTTTGAAAGGACGTCCGGAGGCCACTGGTCCAAACCCCTGCTCAGAGCAGGTCCAGCCAGATCCAGCTGCTCATGGCTGTGTCCAGCTGCGGTTTGACTATCTCCAAGGATGAACTCAGTTTGTGGGAAGATGCTTCTTTTCAGGCAGGATTTTCTCCATTTTACTTAACTCTACAAAAGCAGGAGAGATTGAGAACTTGTCCAGGAGAGAAGGCAGTATATTAAAAGTAAGACATGCTATGCCTCCAGCCAAGGCGGCAGAAGATGGGAAAAAAACTCCAACTTCTCCAAGAGTAATTACGCAGCTCAGTGATTGAACGGGGGAGACAGCTGAGGTTAAATTCATGCCATGGACCCTGTGGCAGCAGCACTACCAAGCAGACCTTTTATGGGCTTTCACACTGAAAAATGAGCAAGGGAAACTTGAGTTTTAGCTACTCCAATGACCCAGCCAAAATGGCCACATTCAGTCAGCAGTGGGGGAAAATGCAACCTTGCAAAGGGCATGAGAAATTTGGTGCCTGCCTTGCAAAGAAAGAGCCAGTTGCTCGTGCTGGAAGATGCCTGCAGTCCTTCCCTCCAGCTGGGTTGAGTGCGCAGTGCAGCAGCAACAGGACTTCCCATTGCAGCCTGCAAGAAGCAGTCCACTGGGAAGTGGGAATTTGCAAATAACATAGCAGTAATGTTTCAAAGAGCTGTATTGCTCCAATTAGTCCTCACCAGGACCATGCTTTGTAGTACAGGAGGTGCTTTCCTGATCTGATCACCTACACTTCTCCTCCTGGTGAAAGGAGCAAGCTTTAATTACTGCCGTGTGTCTGCTTAATAAGTAGGAGAGCACAGGCACCACTGTGTAGGAGAGGCCATGCTTCTCTGCACATGGGCCATGCCAAAGGGATCTTGCTTCGCTAAGCTGCAGGTTGCCCATCTCCCCAAAGTGTGGTGATAACTCACATTGCAAGGAGCATCGTGGAAGGAGGAGAGCCTTTCCTTCAGCGCCAGGTCTCCCAGGCAACTTCTCTGTGAAGCAACAGAAGAAAAAACAGTGCCAAAGTGTAAGCCGAGAAACCGCCCAAATCTCTAATGACCAGGTACAGCCTAGGTCTGGCCTGGGATGGGAAATTTATATCATCTGTCAAAAAGAACTACACGCAACAAAAGCAAATTCAAGGGAACTCTGTTTTGCATCTTGCAGCTTCCTCTTTCACTGACTGCTATGACCTAATTTTTTGAGGTTGCCTGTGCTTCCTAGAGGGTGAAGTCTTGTTCCCAGCTCCACCACCCAGTCAGATCCCTGTGCACTCTTCTTTCCTATCAGTTGCACACCTTGTGATATTTATAGAGTGTCCTGCACACCGAGGTCTTGGTCCTCTTCAGACCCTTGAGCAAGAACATACTATGAGTTTTCTGCGCTGACTGACCCTCTGCATGGTGCTCACACCCTGAGCAAACTCGCGCAGAGCTAAGAGCAGCAAGCAGAGGATTATCCATCCCAAAAGCTTTCTGAAAGGCCCACAGACAAGGACCAGAGGAAGACGGAGGCCACATATGAATGACAGCACTCCAGACAGCCCATCTGCAATGCAGTGCAATCAAGGAGTGACTGTGTGGCAGCCTGAACTCTCTTGATGAGCTGGTGCAGAGCGCTGCGCGGGCAGTTTTCCCTTTAATGGAGGGCACTCCCTCGGAACAAGCATTTGGCACCAGATGAGTGAGGAATGAGATGGCTCTAATCCCGTAATTTAATTAGAGCTGTGTAGAGCTGCCTAACAAAAAGACCATTTCCTGAGCGGGCTTCAGCGCTGGGCATCTTGCTGCTCTCTCTGGGCTGGCAGCCTGGACCCTCTTGCTCCTGCTCTGCCAGCGAAAGGCAGTGCAGTGCTTTTCAACCCCTGCTCTGTCTTATTTTTCCTTCTCATGGGTTTTAGCCAAAGAAGCATGGGCTGGGACTCCCCCCGGCTCTACACCCTCATCTTTGGGAACAAAGGGCTACCTGGTGCTGTCTGGTGGGGAGGAGAAGGGCAGGAGCTCTGGTTTTATCCCACAGAGGCAGGAGGTAGCAGTGAAAACCTAAGCTCCAGGTCTCCTTCCATGTGGGGGAAGTTCCAGGTCTCCTTCCATTTTGCAACCAAGCAAAAATATTGACCAAGACAAGACAAGGATTCACTGAAGGAGTATGCTGCAGGTGGTCAGGTCCCATCCTGCACTGACAAAGGGGTCCTGGCACCCTGCTCTCACACCATCGCACGAGCAGGGGTTTTGCTCCAGGTTTTTAGGATCTCCCCAGTTGTGTGGGGAGCACTGAACAGCCCCCCTGATTATGAAATGGAGTAGCCCCCATATGCACTCCCAGATACACTGCAGGACACACTGGGATGGCGTGGGGTGGGCATCACTTTGGAGAACAATCAGGCCCTTTCCCACTTGGCATTGGTGCTCAGCTTCCCCTTTGTGGCCCATGCATGTCCATGATGGAGCAAAAGAAGCTGGGGTTGAGGGACCAGTAGCCTGAGGGTCCAGCCTGTAAGGGCAGGGATGCATAACCCCCTCCCTTCAAAGAGGAGAGCAGCCTGGGCTGATGCTTCATCTCTGTCTCAGGGAAAGCATGCAGGCTAAGCCTGGCATGAAATCTGAGTGGGATCCGCTTAGCATGAGGTTTTGGTCTGAGCCTTTCTGGCTTGACCCTGACCCAAGCATGCCTGGGCTATGGCTCCCAGCAGCCTCTCAGGGCTCAGCCAGCCACAGAGCTCCCCTGGTGCAAAAAATTCTTGCACAGCAGCAAAAGCCCAGGCTAGCCAACAGCAACATGCCTAATTAACACTAATTGGCTCCTCGCCACCTATCTCCCAGTCTCAAGCTTGCACCCGCCCCAGTAATTGCTGCCCCATTATGTTTTCCGGATGCTCCAAGGTGAAAGGGAGCTTTGTACAGGAGCCTCAGGCAAGCCTGGGCTGCAGCAAGCTGGCAAGCAGTTGCTCCTACACAAAGTCCTGACTTTGGGAGAAAGGCAGGGCTGGGGCATCCCGTTCTGCTCCTCAAACCCTCAGCAAGAACTCCCAACCCCAAGGGAGAAGGGAGACAAAGCAGTTCTGGCATCTCACTAAATGTCCTGGCCACTGTCCCTGGCCATACACTGCTGGGTGCTTTATACAGGAGAGACCTCATACAAATGCCCCCAGGAGGTGTCACTAGCCCAGTGATACCACCAGACTGGGAGAAGGGACTGCTGGGTGCAGTAAATGCAGGTGCAATGAACCATCCTGCTACCCTGGCAAGGAAAGAGCCTCCCAGAACATCAGTGATACAGCACTGCCCAGAGCTGTGCCTCTATGGTCCTGCTGCTGGAGGTCCCCTGCCTGCCCCAGCTGGTCATCACCCCAGCTCTGAGGAAGGTCCTCTGCAGGCACCTTCCTACAGCAGCTTCAGCAGAAGGAAATCCCCAGTGCTGGGGAATTTCCTACCTCTTCTTGTAAGCTGAAGGCTGCTGGAAAGCTGCACCAAGACCAAAGACCTCGTATTTTGTTGCTGGCCCGCCAACCTTTTTCTGAGCCTGTTGCATGAGAAGAGCAGCTGGGGCATAGCCTGGAGGGAGCATTTTTTGTGCCTCCTTAGGGAATCCCCCCCACAACACTGCCTGTCTCTGGTTAAACAGGGATTTCCCTGCTACAGAGCCCACCGTTTTGCTCACAAGCAGACCTGCAGCTGGGGGAGGAGTCAGAGCAGCTCCAGCGTTCAATGTCTTCAGAGGAGGCAGACAACAGGCAGGAACAGAAGCTGAAGGCCGGAGGGAGTTGGAAAAAGTTGGCTTTAAGAACTTCTCCCAGTCTGCAAACAGAAACAAGAATAAAGGTTCATAAAGCTGGTGCCAGCACTGCTCTCCTGGTTGCAAGGCACCGCGCTCCTTTGGCTCAGGTGTGGTGATGCTCTGGCTGTACATGAACCATCCTGCCTCCTGCAACCCAGCCCTGCCCCAGCCTGTCCCCACCAGCCCAGGAAGGAGAAAATCAGCACCAGGCACAGCCAGCCAGCCTTTGCTACTCCCAGACAAAGCCTGGAAAAGAGTTACTGTCATGCCGTCTCCCTAACTTGCTGGGTCCTCCTAAAGGACCATTATCATTTGTAGTGCACTTGTTACTGCCTTCCCCAAAGGACTGCCCTCCTTCTCTTTGAAAATATTTAGGCAAAGGCTGAAACATGGTGCTTCGTAACCCATGGAGAAGAAAATTGCCTGGATTTAGCTGAGGCTCTCAACCACGATGAATTCAGTGCCCTGATCTTGGAAACTAAGCAAGCCTGGCCTGCCCAGTACATCTGTAGGAAACCACTTCAATACGTTCACGCCCCCACTGCTGGTACCCAAGGGACTCTTGGGTAAGAAGAGACTCTAACGACGGCCAGTTGTTCAAGCCAAACCCCGACCTCACTGAGCTGCTCTGCAAAGGACCAGGCAGGGTTCTTCCCACCAGTTTCCTTTTTTACAGAGAACTTGTGTGTGCAGTTACACCCAGCAGAAGCAGATCAGGAGGAAGTTCCCTGCTCCAAAATCCCCACATTCACCCTGCAAGCAAGTTTTGTTCCCATGAACATCTTCTCTCTGCTTCCTCCAGCACCACATGTGCTGCAGCATTTCTGGCTTTCCTAGAAGACCCACTCCACCGAAACCCACCTGCGAAGCCCTCCACCACTGCTGTATATCGCAGGTGTTGCCACACAACTGGCTGCCTTCAGCTGTAGCCTCTGCTACTCCCAGCTCCAACATAACACAGACAGACTTCGTTGCTCCTTCCTTTGAACTGAAAAGCAAGCTCTCTGCATACCCTAGCTAGGCTTGAGTTTGTCCACCTTCTCGCCAAGCCACGTGGCCCTAGGCTGTAATTACTCTCTGCATCCTTCTTCCTGCCATGAAGCAAGCAGCAGAAGTGAGGGGCACAGGACTTCCAGCTATTGCCTGTCCACAAACCCTGCATTCAGGTCCCTTCTTCACGCACACTCAGTGTGCCAGTTGGGCTGAGAAGCACTGGGCTACCAGTCTAATGGTGCTGGACTTGTCGCTCTTCTGGAGACGTCTTGACCCGGCATGTCCCTCTATGTACATTCTGCTCTCCAGAGATGTAATACGCTGTGAGGTGAGGAGACAGTTCAGAAGAGGTTACAGCACCAGCTGGGGACACAAGAAACTGAGATTTATTACCCTGCTCTGCTTCAGGCTTTGCATGAATCATGAGTGACTCAGTTGCTTTGAAATCAAGGGGAGCTGGGTCTCTAAACAGCATAAAAGGTTAAAGTGACTTTAGCACTTAGTGGACTTTGATGTTCACTTCTGAGTATTGGCCCCTGATGTTAACGGGGATGTAGCACTGCTGGGGTGGGCAGTGAGGTTCACTCCTGAAGGCCACAATCACTCCAGTAGCTGCAGCAGGCGTGAGATGGACCTGAGCTCACAGTCATTTCAGCATCCATGTCTGGGGAGGGCAATTGCTGTGATCAAGCCATGCCTTTTGAGCCTGCAGCACCTAATTGTAAGGGAAGCTGAGGAGAAAGGGGGAACTCCCCCCCACACACACCAGTAAAACAAGACATTTCTGAGCAATGATTGATTTACCACAACTGCATTTCCATCAAGTCTCCAAAAATTTTGGAACAGTTCCGCTCCTATGTCTTCTTACGTAGTTTCTGGAGGTAAATAACTGCTTTTTGGGAGGGATACAGCACTATCATCCTCCAGCAGGAAACCAAAATACTGGATTTATTCTTTCCTTTTCTGCTGGAGGGACAGTCTAGCAGTTTCCGGCAGCAATGAGGAGGTATTTACACCAACTCATGCACACATCTGCAAAGCCCTTCCAGTCCAATGTAGAAGCCAGACTCGCAGGCTGGCAGGGTTGCCTGCCAGGAAGGGAACTCACAAGCCTGTGAGACGCAGCAGGGGAATCGAAAAGATAAAATGAGAGATCAAAGGAGGGCAAGGAGGGAGAGAGGAAGAGTTGCAGCTATGGATGGACTAGCAAAATGTGAATGCTGTGGGGGAAAAATGGAGGCAGAGAAGAGAGTGCGTCAGTTCCAAATAAATCAGGTAGCGACACGGTAATTAGCCTGGCTTTCCCAGTGGAAAGGTGTTTACTTCAGGAGGATTTTTTTCTGGCATAAATCAGGAACAGGGAAAAGCATTCATCCAGGTCCTGTGTCTACAGTCAGTGCTCCTAATCATCACTCCCAGCACGCAGTGACAAGCTGGGCCACTGGGGAGCGTGGGTGGGTGGGTGGTGGGGGTCCAGCTCTCTGACCTGCCACAGCTTTTCTGCAGGAAGCTTTATACCCCTCAATGGATGGAACAAGGGCAGTCTGCCAGCCCACCTCCTCAGATGCCAGGCAGAAAAACAACAATCCTGTTTTTACAAGAAACATCCAAAGGTTTCCAAGCTTGTCTGGAAGATTCTGGTGGGGTGTGCCTGGGGATATTATCACATTTGAGTTGTCAGTAGCATGGCCAACCGGATATCCATCTTCCTCCTCCACTGTGTCTGACCTCAGGATAGGCAGTGGCCACGTCTGCTCACTCAGGATGACTAAAGCAGATGGCCCAGGTTTTGATCTGGCTTTTCCCAGCCCAGGACTGCACCCACACCATGCTCCTTCTCCAAGGAAAGGGTCTAGGGGTTGGTTTTTGCCAGTATGTCTTACCCCAAATTAAGGGCAGTCACCACAGTGACACCCGTGTAAAAATTCACTCTGTTTTATACCATTACAACTTTCTGATATAGACAAATTGATGTTTTCATCTTGAGTGTAGCCCTCCCACCCTGGGAAGTTACACCATATTGCTTCACAAAGATACTGGGAAGATGAAACATTACATCAGCATCTCGTCTAATGTGGTAGAGAGGGACAGAGAGAGCCCTAAATTAAGGTGCCCAGCAGCAGCTCTTTCATTAGCAGGCACAAGGAAATAGGCACCTTGATTTTGACCGTTCCCGTTGTGCTAAAATGCCCTCCTTGAGCAGCTGAAAATGCTCTTTAATCGACAATGCTGACGCTGGGAAAGAGGCCAGGTAATGTATCAGATCTGCAGGGAGAATTTGGAGAATTCAGCTCCTCCCCCACTGAATCTGCACTTCATAAAAATGACAGTCCTGGGCAAGTTACTTTAAGTTAGAAATGAACAAGCTTTGGCATAAAGAGAAGATAGTAAATAAAACCCTCTGTGTTTGTCCATTGACAAAGAAAACATCTAGCAAAAGCTTAGCATGATTGATGAAGCCACTGACCATAGACAGGAAGCATTAAGGAAAATAGCTACCAATATACACCCAACTTGAACACCAGCTTGGTCTGATGTGTTTACCACAGACCCAAACCCTTCTGGCTGTGTGACAGACCTTCAAAGCAAGACGGCGGTGGCTGCATTTCATACTGTGCATAAACTTGACACTTGGGAAGTGAAGCTTGTAAAAGATTGGGCTCAGTGGTGATTAGGCTGACCTGCTCTTCAGCTGGGATAAAACCATAAAGTCACTTCCTATGGGCTACTGGAGGGTCAGAAGATGGGAAAGGGTTCTGAGCACCAGGTTTTCTCAGCTTGCACTCCCATAAGCCATGTCTTAGTTCTGCCAAGCCAGCCAAGACTGGGGAGTGCTGCCCACGGCTGTTGAGTAACCTCCACTTACTACTTAGGGCTGGACTGGTCCCTCTGGGGAACTGGAGAGTGGTGGAGAGGATGACACTGCGCTAAAGCATTCCCTTTGCATGCACAGGGAGCAAAAGAGTCTGGGTATATGTGGTCTAGGCAGCATGTGCTGAATTCAGGCAGGTCAGGACCAGCCCATTAATAGCCAGCAAGCTCCTACTCAGTAGCGTCCTTCGAAAAAGGAAGTCAGGAGGAGCTTACGTCAGACTCGGCTTGAAGTGTCTACATGCATGACTGAAGGAAGAGGCTCCTGGCTTGTGACAGGAGGCCAAGTGACTCAGTTGTGGTGGGTGGGGGCAACAAGAGAGAAGGGGATGTGGTTAGGGAACAGGGCATGAGTCACCAAGGAAGCACATATGTTGATAACAGCTGGATAAATTCAAGGCAGAGACATAAGGTCTGCTAAGGAGAAAATCCAAGCTGTACTGGAAGCCAAAACCCGGAGACAGCAATCCCAAGGGCTAGTGCCACGGAGAGCTGTAAGTGCCTGGCACAGGCTTTTCCTGCTTTGCAGCTCAGCACGGGTTGCCAGATGAACATCTTACAACAGACAAGGTGTGACCATGGTTCGGCCATGTTCTTCTGTCTCCGGTAGTGCATTTTCAGCAGTCATCTGAGGTTGGAGTCAGCCTTGTTCACAGAGCTCAGTCAAGTCCTCTCCATTATAGTCCTGCAACTTCATGTCACCAGGAGGAACAGACACTTCTCTCCCATCCCACAAGGCACAAGCCCTGCGTGCTCCTCTCTGAAGTCTCAGTTTCCTACAGGCACACTCTAGGGTGAGAGGCATGAGCACGACTGAGCCATGGGAGAGTACAAGTTGACTTGTAATCTGCTACTGTGTCTTCTCCCCCATCGCACTCTAAAGCTCAACTGAGATTGAAGTGGCTTCAAACAGTCTGGGATCCCACTGAAGAAAAGGATGACAAGGGAAGATTCGTTAGAGTCTATTGGTCAGTGCTGAAAGCCCCAGGAGAGAAGTGGTGTGGAGACCAGAGGAAATAATACACAGATGATTCACCCTTGACCCACCCACCCTAAGCTCATTATCTGGAAAGGCACATATGAACCATCTTCACCTGCTGTGAATGACACATAGGGTGCAAGCAATGGGCCCTCCCAAAGCACCGCATAGATCCTTGGGTGCATCAGAGCACAGATCTACAGTGACTGTTTTGCTCTGTCCATACTCCACTTGCAGCTTTGCTCACCCGCTACAGCACCTGCCACAACCATTTGACTTGGGACAGTGTCACCAGAAAGCACTGCCTGCCAGAGGATTTTTGCACTGTGGGAATCCAGAAATGAGCTATAGGTTTCAAAAACACCTACAGCATTGATCCTGCAGCTGCTGAGGAACCTCAGGTAGGGATATGGTCTGGTGTGTTCACTGAGGAGGCCAAGAAACCAGGACTGCAAATGTAATTACCAAGTCACTGGGACATCAAGGGCATTGCTTAACCCTCTGTGCTTTGTTGTGCCCACAAGACTGGGAGGTCACAGAGGAGCACATGCTGGGGGCAGGACTCTTTCTGTGTCCTTTGCAACACGTTAGTCACCACCGTGCAGAGCGGGGTACGTACAGCCGGCAGCCAGCACTCAGCATGGGATGGTGCCTCCCCCTCCTAATCCTCGCTCTCCCAGAGATGCCGTCTAGCTGCCAGCTCCCCCTGCCCATGTCTAAAATCTCTGTGAAAACCTAACCCCCCCTTCCCTGGGAGCACGGTCAGCTTCAGCCTGCCCATTCAGTGTGATCTGCCTTCTTTTCCTGCCATCCCAGCAAATATTTAGAGGCATGGGCTCATCGCCTTGGCCAGTTTGAAACCCGAGAGGACTGCTGCTGACTAACAAGAAATGTGTCACACTCACAAGCCCTGCTTCTTTACATCCATCACCACTGTGGCACTTCCCCTTTGGCGGGGCGATGGGAGAGAAGCAGCAGCGACGTGGCACAGGCGAAGGGCAGAGCCAGCCTGGGTCATGGTGGGGGAAGAGGTACCTGCCTGGAAACAACAGCTTTATTCCTCTGTGACCTTGCGGTCTCATCCAGACCCTGGTGCTGCCCACAGCTCTGCCACATGCAGAAGGAGGGCAGCAGCTTATCGAAGGCTCAGGGCACTGCAGCGCGCGTGGGACGGGCTTGCTGTTGCTCACAGTGCCAAGGTCCTCATGGGAAGGGATGAGGCAGGTGGTGGGCAGGAAAGCAGATGGACACCATCTTTGGCACAGAAACTGGGGGAGACTGGTGAAATTCCTGACCACAGGGAAGCCACGAAAGAGCTGCCCAGCTGAGCCAGGGATGCACGGGGACACCGGTCAGCTTGTCTGGGGGGGGGGGTGTCACTTTACAATAAAATCCATTTTATTTCTGAATAATCAAGTCGTCCAGAGTGGAGCTGCTGAAGGAAAGCACCACTCATGCCAGCACATGCAGCAGGAGGAGAGGGCCCACATGCTCATCCCAAAACTGCCTACAAAAGCCACTGATGGCAGTTTGGAGGGAGTGGGAGCCTGAACTTGAGGAGACAGTTGCACAGAAAAGAAGCAGTGATGTTGTCTCCCCATGATCCCATGGCAAGGAGAAAAGTAGCCATAGCTAGGAGACGGACTTAAAAGCAAGCACGCTCAAGGGTGACCTCAGGAAACTTTGCTTTCCCCTAATGCCTGTGCCTTGGGGTGCAGTCTGACCTCATCTGTACAGCTGTGTCATCCCAAGCATAGAATCCAGACACTTCCATTGCCATGAGGTTTCTTTCTAGTCCTATGTCTCTGGATGCTAGGACCTGAAGGAATAAACATGAGATCTCACAAAACTCATGACCTGTTGACTGTACGAGCACTCTGTCCATCCTGGAGAGATTATATCACTATTTTCCATGCCTTGTCTTAACAGAGGAACAGAGCAATCAACATGTGGCTGGAAGCAGGGCCCTGTTTGTCACATATCTTGAAGGACAGTGATCACCCACTTGCTTCAGAAGAAGCTGCTAGTAAACATCTTCCTAAAATCTGCAACAGAGTAGGAGCTGGGTTTTGATGTACAAAGTTTCTCCTCTCCCTAACCCTCCCATAGCCATAGGAGTGAAAAGCTCCCAGCTCTGCCTGTTGCTATTGCCTGTGCGGGCATCACCTCTCATTCAGTCTCATGCAGAATGGGGTTTGGGAGAGCTGTTTCTCCCCTTGCACTGCTCAGGCACAGTCACCGTGCAGCCAGCCAGGGTCACTGCTCCAAGACACCTCACTTGTCCACTTGAGGCTATGATGCTCCCACCATCCATGGGCCACCCAAACCAACTACCTGCTTGGTGCATTCCTGAAACCTCAATTCAGTTTGGGCAAGGGAGGCTTAGTTACTCTGAAGAATAATCGCATTAAACGCTACACACCAAGGGTGAATTACTCTGTGTCAAGCCTGTATTTGCCAACGTGTGCTGAAAATGAATATTTGATTATGTTAACAACCCTGGTGGAAAAAAGAGATTTATGTTACCACTTTTGAACTGAATACAGTATTTGGTGCCTGCATGTTGCAGAAAATAGATCCTCCCTCCAACCGCTCAAAAGCAACAGGAACCACGATTCCACTTTGTGGGCCCTCAGCAAGGATTGGTTTAGTTTTACCAAGAAAAAGATCTTTTTTTATAGATTCATTAGCTAGTGCCTGCTCATAGGAGTTTCACAAACACATCAGGGATGCCTTTCCTTGCCAGTATTAACCTTGGTTGCTGCAGGTGAGGTATGGCGGGGGGGGGGCTAAACACAAAGAGCTCTGAAGATGTGCCAAAGAGTAATGCCAGTTAGGATGTCTTGTTCCAGGGCAGATCAGTCTCCCTGGAAAGCCAAGATGTGGTCTGTATGTTCTGCTAGGTCCAAAGAGCTCATTGCTTTGCTACATAAAGTCACCCACATTCAGCTTGGCATCGAGAGTAAGCCCTATGCCAGGGCACGTCCCAGGCCAGATTCAGGAAACTCTACGGGGCAGAGGGACTTGGGAAGCTGCAAGTACACCGTTCCCAAGCAGGCAGCCTGCTGAGAGTGCACTTCTTGCCCTGTTCCTATCCACTCTCTCCCAAAGACAGAGAGTACTGCTGCTGAGCAGCCCCAAGCCTAAAATTCCTACAGAGAGCAATTCAACTAGTGCGGGGATGGTGGGGCATTAGACCATGAAGGCGCTTACTTCTGGCACTGGGAGCATTCACATTAAGACTTACACAAGTTAATCACTCCACTATTACACTACTCCACAAAAGCCACGTAGGGTCATTTCCTTGCCTAGACAGCCTTAACGATGATCCTGTGTGGCAAGCTGGGAAGGCAGCTAACAGAGAGTTTACAGGTTTAGAGAGGCTGGAAATGAAGCCAGCTAAGATTGTTAGAGTAGATATACGTGCAGACGCAGACAAGTGCACACACGCAGGCATAGATGTCGCAGTGGTAAAGTGAAACCATCAGGATGCAGTCTTCTGTTTCTTGCCAGTCTTCAGTCTGCCTTAGGCATGCCTTTACACTAAGACAGTAGTTTTTCTGGGTGAGAATACCTGTACACAGGTACAGCGCTTTCATGGCATCATTGACATCCTCATTATGACGATGGGAAAGAGGCTGCTGAATTCTCAGCCCATGCCTGCTTCATACTCAGCCCATGTTCACCTGTCCTGTGGCACAGTGTCATATTGTACTGGCCTTTGCAAGGGGGACAGACGAGAGGCAGAACTCCACCCACATTCAGTTTTCGACTTCCACAAGCCCACTGTTTAGCATCCCCTTGTAGGACAGGCTTTCCACTGCCTGCTCCTCCACACCACTTCTGCTGGCAGTTTGCTCTTCCTGAGCTATAAGCAATGTGCTGGACAAGGTTTAATCAAAGCCTCATACAGAGACAACAATACTTCCCGCTCTGCTAAATACATCTCTTAGGATTGCACTAGCAGCATCCGCCTGTGCCTATAGTCGTCCTGCAATTAGTTACTACCCCACTTCCTCTTCATCTGGTAATTCACATGGATGAGAGTCTAGCGAATAGGAGAAGTTTTATTAATAGATCCAAAGACACTACCTGAGTTACGATATCTCACACTGCTTCTTCTAATAGTCCCCAAGGTCGCACCATCCTTCCTGTGTGACATTCAGGTGCTCTTCCACATTGGCAATGCTCTCAACTGTCTGATCTGCAGAAGTGATTCTCCATGTGTGCCCAGCTCATTAAGAAAGATATTAATGAAGACACGTTCCAAAATGAATCCCTGAGCAGGGCTGTTCACTTCTGAACAGATCCTGTTGACTCTCTTTCATCCCGTTTCCCACCCACTTGAAATTTCTGTAGTAATGCTCAGGCTTGCTCACTTCATTAGAAAGAAAAAATCACTTATCAATAAAAGGTGGTAAGTTACTTTGGCTTCATCTGTTTAAGCTTGCAATATCACTTAGATGTTCAGCTGAGCTGCTCACATGAGCAGTTGCTCAAAGCATTGTCATAGCTTACCTTCACTAAAATCAGTCCTTTCATCTAAGAAGTCCTGCCATTTGTTCAGAGGACCTGGGTCTCGAACAGGACATCCATCCGTGGCTTAGACTGTGGAGGTGGGCGGAAGCACCTCTGAATACATGGATGTGCAGGAGTCGGTGACGCTTCTACATTTAGGGAAGAAAATTCTACATTAAAGAGCTCTTTGCTTTTAAAAGATGAACATGCAGCTGGGTCTATAAATGGAAAGGAAATTAATGGTCCCATTCCTTTGGCACAAATGCCCAGTGACGCATTCTTGCGTGAAGAACATCTCTGGCAGAGCCAATGTCACCTAGTCCAAATTAGAACAGGTCCAAAACTCAGCTAAAAATCAAACCAAATCCGGCTCAGGCTAGTGATATCAGTGATGAGCAATAACATGGATTACTGTTTCCAGAAAACTAGCATTGTCTTGCAAGGACAGGAGAGTCATATGTTTCAGGGAGAAAAGAAGCAGGATCTTGACCACTTGGAAGTCAACAGCACCATGGATTTCCACAGAACCAGAATTCCTCACCACAAACGTCCCAAGACTGAAATAGTGACATCTAATAGAGGCATATTCAACCACAGTTACATAGAGTAAAGCCCACAGGCACTGTGCAGAACATGGCTAAGCTGTTCAGGTTGAGAGTTCACACCATCCTCCCCCCGACAGCATACAGCTACTAGACTTGCTGTGTGCAAGTCCTCCCCCTCTGACTGTGTGAGCACACGGGGCCACTGCAGACATCCCTTGGAAGGTGGGGAGGGAGAGAAGCATGGCTGGACATTGCAGGACTGGAGGTTTCACAAAAGAGCAAGCAAATGCAAGACCTTCTGCATTCTTGCTAAGTGGTAATTTCCCAGGAATGTGTCACAGGAAGTGGATACCATCACCCCAACAGCATCTGTGTACCTCAAAAAGGTCACTGCTGGGTCCTTCCTTGGGCATCACTTATTGCTTTTTACTGATTACTCACAGCTCTCAGCAGGAACTCCTGCTAGACGGAGAGATGCTAACTCAGCATATTGGAGGCAGGAGATGATGACCCTTTAAAAACCCACACACTACTTGCATGAGCTGGGACATATATGACTGCTGTGCTCTATGTAAGGCAATGCAGATGAAGGATCAAGAGCACTTTCTGCCTCACACATCCCACAGATTAACAGCACGTGCACATCCTACTGCTGTGATTCAGTTATACTTGGTAACCTGTGAAGGTGCAATAACTTGGTTGCCTTCCAAGCTCTGCCTATCTGTGCCTCGGTGTCAGACAACACTGGAAATAATTTCTGGAGACAGGGAAGGAGTTGCCCTAGGCAAACTTTGGTGCATTAAATGTCTGGTGGAGCTACATGAGAGTCAGAAGCCAAATCAATTAGAAGTCAAGGGTTGATGTCCTTCTTAGCTTTATGGGACGTTCCACCAACCTGCACTAGGAAAAGACTCTCTCTTCTCAGGAAGCAATACAGAAGAGTTGGGATGGAGCACAGAACCCCAAAAGTCAATATTTGAGGTGCCTCAGAGACAAAGCAACTTCCTCTGCTTTGTACAAGGGTTTCAAAGATGAACAGAGATCATTCAAGCACTAAAGCAATGCCCAGACCATGAGGTTTTCCTCCACCCCTCAGAGCATTTCGTACAAGTAGTAGTAAGATCCAGTAGGGCAATCCCAGTAGTGCGTTGCCAGCCTTGGCAGCTTTTCCATGGGGCTTGATCCAAAGAGGCCATTTGAGTTCAGTACACGGACACTGCAGAGGTTACGTATTAGAAAGCAGCCATCTTGTCTGGCATGGACTTTTGTAAGTGTTGAAACATGCACTCCTTCCCCGATCCCTTCTAGCACGCAACTCCAGCATGGAAGAAAATCCACAGGCTTGATGTCTTTGGCTGCCAAAGGCTGGGCCCCATTCATATGTGTGCTCTTGCAGCACATGTGTGAAATCAGGGAAAGCATGGCAGCGAGTCTGGCAGCTCCGAACCATGCTGCTGGGGAACACAGTGAGTGGCCATGCTCTGCAAGCACCCTTTTCCATTGCAGTGCAAGCAATCTGAAAGGATAACCCAACTTTCCCTATATATTTGCATGAAAACAGTATCCAAAAACTGCTTGAGATTAATCCGGCTGATCTCTACCATCTGCCAGCTGTGGTTTTGGAAGCAGGTGAGGGTTGTAGTGGGTTTACTGCCAGCACTTTCCTGTGTTCCCACTTGTCTCTACAGCTTTAGGAGGTTGGACAGGTTCCCCTGCCATGACGGGAACACTAAACAAGAGATTTGCCGTGTCTCATCCCAAGCACAGCACGGGGAGTACTGTGTGAGTCTCCTGTCTGAGTTAATAGGGTCAATCTGCAAGCAAAGAACTGGGGACCATGGGACCGGGTCCCTGCAAGTCTATGGCAAAGGAACAGGTGACAGCAGGGTGGATGCAGCCACCATGCTCTGTGTTTTCACACGGCAGCCCTGTGCTCACTCTGAGCCTGTTGGGAACCTCCAAAGTAAGTCATGTTTGCTCATCTGGAGTGCTCCTTTGGTTGCAGCTTGGGCTTACAGGAAACCATAATTTGGGCTTGCAGAAGCCTGAGGGATGGTGGATACCAGAGGTATCTGCAAATTAAGCCCAAGCTGTTCCCCTTGGGAGGCACTGAGACCTGGCAGTCAGACTCCCACGCAGCCCTACAGCAGCAAGGAACCTGGGGCAGGCAGCTGTAACCTGCGCTCCTGCTACCAGCACCCACCACAAACCCACAGCATCTCACAAAGCGGCTCTGACCTCCCAGGGATGCATGTTTTTTCCCATTTCCAGAAGAGTTGTTGCTATGGCAACAAAAATGGCTTGCATTTTTAAATGCTTCCTCAAGGACATCCATTAAAGAGGCTGATGATCAGGAGAACAGAGGGATGTGACGCAGCACAATGGCCCCAGCACAGGATGAGCAGCTTTGGAGCAAGCCTGGATGTCCATCCATTTAATGCATGGGCATGCTGGAGTACAAGTGCCTCCTCTTCATGCTCCCTTTGCAGAGATGGCTGCTTGCATGTGCATCGCAGCAGAGAAGATCCAGACAGGAAAGCTCTGTTACTGGCAGCTTGTCACAGTCAGGGGAAAAAACAACCACACAGCCTCACAAAAAAAAAAAGAAAGACTTTTTCTCCAGAAGATACTAAAATTGAATCCTCTGTTCTCATTTAAATGGACAAGGACATTCAGGCAGCATTCGCCAAGTTTCCTTCCCAAAAGAGACTTAAAGAAAGTCCGCTGAGGGATAATTAACTGGCTAACAGGCAGGAAACGAGGATAAAAATAAGTGGAATATTTCTGCCATGGAAGATTATCAGCAAGATCTATTCTCATGATTGCATAGCTCATTACACAGTTCCTCACAAGACAGCCACTCAGGCATGTGTTTGGATGCCTGTCTACCACAAGAGAAGGGATTGCTCCTAAGTCCAGCATGTTGTCTGTTGGGAAGGGACTCATCTGAGCTGCTGCTTGGATGGTGACCTGGAGGAGCCACTTGCTCCCTGTCCCCACCTCTGCCTCAGTTTCCATGTCCTACCTGCAGGACAAGAGCAGCAGGCATGCAAAGCAGGTGGAAACCTCCCAGTGAAAGGGGAACGAAGTCACCTGGGGACACCTGAAATTGTCTGTGAGGCGGTTTTCAGGGGCAGACCCTGCTACCCCCTACCCAGCAGGACAGAAAATGAAACCATTGCTGTGGACTTCCAGTGTTCGAGTTTTCAAGGAGGTTTTGCTGGCTCTGTGCCTTAAGTAGGGGAGGATCCAATTCACAGAAGATGCATGGCTAGAGGCTATAAAGAAAGGCAACATGGATTTCAAATGGTTCCTACCAGCAAAGAGCAGCTGGGGCAGAGCAGTGATTTTTTGAAGGTTGTGAATATTAATAACATGCCTGCAAAGCACAGGCACCAATGTGCCCTTATTACAACACTAAATGAAATTGCCTGTGTAACCTTTGGCTTGGCATCATTTGTTCCCATCCAAAGAAGCTGTGTAGGAATTGCATTACAGGTTCTTAATGACAGATGGCAGAGCAGGGCCAGGGGCAGGAGGTAGCACTCTCTGGGTGGGCGCCTCCACCTTGCCAGCTGTTTTGGGGAGAAAGGGCTGCGTTTGGGATGACTGCAACCCAATCTTCCCCCCTGAAAAAAACCCTCGCTCCATCATCTTTGCAAGACAGAGATGGCAGCAAAGCTCTCCCTAAGCAAAGGACAGAAAGGGCAGGGGAAAAACACGTTACTGGAGGACTTGGCTCTATGAAATGCATGCTCCAGTGGGACAGGGAGCTCAGAGAGGTACTGAAGCCCCCAACCTTGTGTAGGCAAAAGCTGTGGCTCATTGTCCTACTTGTAGTTCAGAGAAATACTGCACTTAAATGCCTCGTCCCTTACAAAGAAGGACTCCCTTAGGTGTTGCTTGGTTGGTCACTGCAGTCCCTCCAGGACCATTATCCCAGAACCTGACACTGCTTTTATGTGCAGAGCTCACAGGGATCTGATGGGGGACACAACCATGCCAAGAGTGTCCCTGCTGCCCCCATAACAGAGACTTGACTCTGGGGAGAAGCCCTCACCTTTGCTGCATGTCACCAGCACAACTGAGCCACTGAGTCCCTGCATGCGGGACTGTTTTGACACCCCTTCTTCATCCCTTCTGTTTGCTTAGTGGGTGATGTAGTGGCTGTCTGCATTAAAACTGCCTGGAGCCAGGGTGTGAGGAAAAATAAACGGGCCCTGGCACCCGTCAAATTACTGTGGTAAAACCAAAGGTAACCTTCACTAGAGCAGTCTGGTCCCCATAGCCACCCAGCTCCTCTCTGGCCTGGCTCAACAGCTCTGCACTTCACCCCAGCCTGAAGTGACCGAGCCAACACATGCAGGTTATACACACTTCCAGGAAACTCGCAGGTATCTTCCATCATCTGCTCTTTTTTCCACCAGAAACAGACAATTTACCAAGAGCACCATTTACACTCGCTGGGGTCTGCCAAGACTCCTACTAGAGGTGATCAATCCATAGCAGAGAAGGACATAAACACACAGACATCGTGATACCTCCTGCTCTAGCTATCAAACCACTCATTGCAGCTCACCCACTGCTTTAACCAAATGCCATTAAGAACAACTTAAAAGAGGAAAAGACCTGCCCAGTCCCACAAATTTATATCCAGTTAGGCCTCCCCTGAAGTTCCAGTGCTCCTCTATAATTATTATAGCCACTAATGACTCGGTCAGCAGCACAGAAAGCCACCGAGTCCTTTGGCAGGACCACAGCAGTCCACGTACGCAGGGTATGGTTTCAGAGAGAGTCTCTGCACCAGCTCAGCTTGATTCGAGAGCCACCAAACCCAGGAAAAGATGCCAAAGAAAACCCTGGCCATGAAGAGACTGGGGCTGCTGAGGAAAGGAGAAATCAGCTCAAGTGGTCAGTGGCGTGGAGGAAACATCCCCAGCAGGCCAAAGGCACTACCAAACTGCAACAGCAGCTGCAGAGGCCAGGCACCAGGTTAAAGAAAGAGAAGAACATATATTTCCAGTGGAAATAACCTACAATAAAAAGCACATCCAGACAGGGCTGAGCAATGCCCGAGCTGCACCACGAGCAGGAAGGCAGAAGGGAAACCATTCCCTGGCATGCTCCCAGGCCAGGGTAAGCGTGTTAGCAGACAACGAAACAGCTGCCAGGGTCAGGAGCATGGCTGAGCATCAGAGAGAAGCAGGCGGGGGTCAGACGTGGGCTGTGGGGCTGGCAGAGGCAGTTGTGCCCAGCAGCATCAGGCAGCCAGGGCCACGCTGGAGTTTGCATGGATGGGCACACGGGCAAAGCTACACTGTTCGTATTCGACCTGCGCGTGTGCGTGTTTGAGTAAGTGATTCTCAGCTGAGCTCTGGGTGAGGGAAACGTACATGTTCATTATGCTGTGGGAATTTAAAAACAATCAGCAGCACAAATATTGGTTTGAAGCCTGCTAGGTTGTTGGGGGTTTTTTTCCCCCCATCCATCATAGTATCCGGTAAGTCATTTCTTAAAAATCGTTCTTCTGGGCCTGAAGCTGAGATCTCGCACAGCCTTTGCCCACATATTAAGCATCGTTCTTGTCACTCTCAGCCTGGGCCCCAGTTATCTGCCTGGCTGCAGTCTCTGCTTTTCTGCCAGCAGCCAGCGGTGAGAGGCTGTGCTTCCCCTGTTCTCATGCTGCAGCTCCTTCAAAAGCACGCTCCTGCTCACCAGCCCGAGCTGCAAGAGGGGATGCTCCACCTCCAAAGCGTTCAGAAATGTTTACCTCAGAGGGAAAAGACAGACTTGGAGGCAGAGGAGTGACTGTCTTGCTCCGTGTTTTGGAATATCCACGCAGGCATGATGTGAAGTGATGCTGCGGGAGAGCTTGACACAGAGATGGTTGCATGGGAAAATCCTGCCTCGAAAGCTGCAGCAGTGTAAAGGCACCTGGCAAGGGACAGTGCCAACAGCGGAGATGCTGAGAGGTGGCGATGCTGGCGGTGAGACCCTGGCCGGGCTAGGAAAGGTGTGCGGGACAGCTGAACCTACAGCAGGAAAAGCATAGCCCAGGCACTGTGGTCTGCTTGAAGGGACCGCAAGCAGCAAGGTGCATTTGCTGAGTGAGTCTTGGAGACAGGAAGCTGGAGAGATGGGTATTGGTGTGGCTCCTGTGCACAGCACAGAGCCAGGCAGGCACAAGGAACCAAGAAGTGATGTGCTGCCACGGGTGCGATAGCAGGCCAGGAGAAAAGCAAAGCCCAGAGGGAGAAAAAGGTATTAGCAGGGCTTTTATAAGGTGGGTAATGAGGGGAGGGATCTGTGAGATCCCCAACCCCACTAATCATGCTAGCAAAGGGGAAGAGGCTGTGGTGGGAGCTCTCTAGGAGCTGCTGGGGGTCTTCACCACCCTGTCAGCAGCAGGGCTGTCCCCCAGCAAACGGGCTGTCAAAGCCAGGCTGCACCTGCCGGCAGCTTCCAGTGCTCACATAAAACAGGGTGATTTTTATCGGCATCAGAAACGGCGGATTTTGGAGCGAGGAGGGGGAAGGGGACCGGAGGCAAGCTTTTAACTATCGCAGCTCATGTGCAGTGATTGAGATGGCAATGTTTCTTTCAACAGCACTAGCAGCTGTGGTTTGGAGTTGTGATCCTGCCAGCCACGTGCATTCAAGTCATGAATGTCCCCAAAAGAAAGGCAGCTTGTTGGAGGGTTTTTTTAATTGTTCACAGTTGTTTGTTTCTTTCTGTCTTCTGGGCTTTCATGGTTTTAAAGCTTCCTTCTTGACCAGCAGGGTTGGTCACAAACCTTTTTAAAAACACCCTTTTGAAAAGACTAAAGCAGATATTCTCATGCAATTATATGATTTCAGAGCTGAAGTTTTAAGAAGAAACAGACAATGAGCTATTGCTATGGACTGTTAGCAATGCTGGGGTTTAGTTCTGGAAGGGGCCTGGTATGGGGGAGAAGAAATCTTCCTCTGCCAGTGAAATCGCGGTTGCTACAAATAAGCAAATTCCATCATTCAGCCCCCAAAATTCCAAGCCTGCAAACATACGCGTTGCTGCCCTGCTGCGAAGCTCCGCATCTTCCCTCCTCCCACCCACCGGCTGTCTCTCTGGTACATCTCCCATCCTGTCTTCTGAGCCTGATTTGGCAAAGCATACTTTTCCCCCAAAGGAGCTTCCCCCAAACACTCTCCTCCTCTCTGCTAAGAAATCGTCTCTGAGGATCCATCACTAATGAAAGCCACTGTTTCCCTGACCTCTTGTTGTCCAGGCTCTTATTTTCACTCTGTCCCTGAGTGGGCTGCCTTTTGTTCTCCATCTGCAGAGAGAGATGTAGTCAAGCAAACTTTCGTCAGCAAGTGTTGTTTCTGCCTGCTTTGGTAACCCCATGCCAGGGAGGTTAGTGGAGATGCAAGGGTTAAGACAGGCTAACACTGGGGACAAAAGCAATGGATTTATTAAATGAAGCAGAAAATCCTACTATTTTCTTTCCTGCCCTTGCTGGAAACTACTTGCCTACTCTCCTCCCAACTTATATAAAAAACCTTGCAGGAAATAAAACTGTTCAAAGCTATTTTTTCCAGTTGCGATAGTTTCTAACAGGTCAAAACACTCTTTGGCCAGCAGCAGTCACTTCTTCTTCCCCCCTCCACATCTGGCATGGCAGGGTTTTACCACCCATCCTTGATAAAGTGTTTTTCTCCCTCTTCTCTGATCCAGCTTAGGTTCCCCACCATTAGAAATGCCTTGCCCTCTGGCCACCAGCCTCCTTCCAGAGGTAGTTGGGGCAGAGCAAAAGACCAGATAATATCCATGGGGAATTCTTGCACGCCCTGTGTCTCCTTTTCCCAGGGATCTCTGAGATTACCTTGCCAACTTGTGTGACCCCCACAGGCTATCATGTTTTTCCAGTACTTGCAGGAGAAGAATTGGAAAGTTCATTTTAAAGGAAAAGCTGTGGGATGGCTCACTCCCCATGTGCTTCTTCCTCTTTAAAAGAAGCCATATGGCAGTACTTAGCTGCACTTACTGTGCTGGAATTACTTGGCCTTCTGGTTTTCTTTTCCAAGACTGCCCAACTGTGCAATTGCCACCAAACTGCCACCTGCCTGCCTGGCAAGGGCTGCCCCACTCTCTGGGCTCGAAATTTCTGCAGGCAGCTCCATTCTCGGGTGGCTGCAACCCCTGAGAGCACTGCCTTCATCTCACTTCAGGTTTTACTGGTCTCACCCCTGTCTGGATTAATCCCATCGATACTTAGGCTCATCTGGTCTCCCTGAGGATCCTAGACCCAGAACCAAACAGATTTGGCCACAGTACCCTACAGCTTGCAAGTTTTGCGATGCCTGTTTTCTGATTGCTTTAAAATGTGAAGACACAGGTGCTGGGCAAGGCAACTTGGGCAGCTCTGCCAGTGAAATATCTCACATGTGGGCACTGAACCAGGGTGAACCAGGGCTCAGCACCTCATTGCTAACAAGCCAGGCTGAGGGCTTGAGGCGAGGGTAGTTCCTAGGGCAGAAGCCACGCAGTGTCACAGGGCAGTGATGATCACTGGAAAGCTTAGGAATGTTTTATAAGTCTGCTCCTCCTTTACAACCTGCTATTCCTCGGATTTAGGGTGGCCTAGCTTTGCATGACCTTCCAGAGGGCCATCAAGAAGGCAGGCGTGTTGCTGCTGGTACCCTCCAAGCCCCCAGTCTCTCCCATAAGCTGTTCTGTAAAGCAGCATTTTGGGCCAGCTGCTTCTCGTCTTTCTCAGACCCATCATGCTTAATGGTACTTTTGTTGTGTACCACTTGGGACAGGAAGCTTGGGAATAATTTTTTTTCCCCTATGTCTGTCTGGCACCTACTCTTTCCAAACTGAGTGAAGTCACAGATAGAAAAAGCCAAAAAAAAAGCCAACAAACCTGATTAGGAGATTAAGGGAACATCAACGACTGTTCCTTCCACATTGCGTTGTGTCATGCCTGATGCCCACACCCTAACTCAAACCGTGCCAGCTCTGCCATAAAGGCTTCCTGTGGGAAGAAATAATGACTTGAGAAAACATCCCTTGCTGGAGCAAGAAACGCTTCTTTGAACAGAAGTCGGTGCTAGATGCGAGGTTTTGGTGCTCAGGGCTTGTCCTGTGTGCCAGGACCCCAGCAGATCCCCCCACCGAGTACTCCCCATCCCCTCCCAGTGGGATGATGACGTTCCCACATAGCCCTGCCAGCCCGATTAGCAACACAGTGCTTTGCTGGAGGCTGAACGCGGTGCTCTCGTATGCACCGGGAGGACATCAAAGTGACCACAGGGTTCCTGGCAGCCCTGGTTAAGCAGCCAGTCAGTGAGAAGCTGCTCTTCTCGTTTAGGTCACTGGAAGCCAGGCATGTTGAGAGAAGAGTTGGTGAAGGACCAGCTTCAGCACCCGTCCCCCTTCCTGCCTCTCCAGTGGAGCCATGAGAAGCTAGATCCAATGGGGTGATGTTCATAGACCTCAGTAGTCAGAAACCACAGGAAAAGAGAGCCCGATCGGCTCTGAAAGTAACTGCAAAACCAGAAAACACTGGAAGGGAAGCCCAGCTAGTGTCAAATCACAACGGCAGGTATCTGCCTGATGATCTTGTCAGGAACAGTGTTAACAATAAAATCCAGGTCTCTGCTTTCCTATTAAAGAGAAGAAAGCTGGGAGGCTATTCAACACTACAACCCAAGTGGGGAACAAGGTCTGGGACCCTTCTGCTGTGCCGGGTGGGCTGGCAGGGGAAAGCTGTATCTGTAGAAATACAGATTTTACATGGGTGAGTTAAAACAGTACTAAGGTTTTATATATGAAAAAAAAATGTTTGGTATCAAACTCAATATAGTTGGAAGGTGAGGCTCACTTCAGTCCTGGAAAAGAAGATCCATGGTGGGTTTATCTGCAGCTTAAATAGACCACTTTACAAGTTAATCCAGGTCCACCGTCCTAGGCCACCAGCCCTTGATTACTACATGGTGGACTGCATGAGCCTGACGAGACCGGAGTTGTTTGGCTCTGATGTGCCACCGTGGCAGTCCAGGCTCTGCCTCTGTGACTGACGCATCCTCCCCGCTTCGGTGCCGGCAGCAGAACAAGCGGCCCTGGTGCCTATGTTGATAACACAGGCAGACTAGGCAGGACCTGGCAGACAGGGGAGAGAACAGCGGCTTGAATGCCAGCTCAGCTGTTAACAAATTGCCTCCAGCCACATTCACCCTGCAAAATACTCCAGCTGCAAGCTCATGCAAGCTTAGCAGGAGAGGAGGGTGCGACTTGTGCTAGCTTGAATCGATCCAGCTCCATGCTGGGGGACCAGAAGCACGCACCAGGCAGCTCCAGCACAGCAAACTCCCTTTTTCCTGGGCTTTGCTTGTATAGTTTGATTATCAGGGCTAATAACTCCTGCCCCAGACTTGCAGAGGCGCCACAAGTGGGCACACAGTTCAACCACCCAAAGGGAAAGGGGGAGCCACTACCACAGGGATGCTACTGCCCAGCCCTCAAAAGAGGTGGCATTTCAGCAACATTGTGCGGAATTTCTGCCAAACACCAACAGCGTGCAGCATGCCACAGGATCAGGGGCTGGTTCATAGACGTTGCAAAAAGAGCACCCATTAATTTGACTTGCTTTGCAAAAAGTTTTATTTTTAGTGCTTGTGAGTGGTGCCAGATTGGCAGCATTATAAATAGAAGACTTCTATTTATCCTACAGTCTAGGTACTGCGGTGCTAAGTCAGTTTTATGACCTCAATAAATCCAGATTAGGTGCTCTCAAGGATGTGTCACCATAGAAATAACATTTCCTCTTCACATTCATATGCGCGGCTAGGGGGATGGATTATGCCAAGGGGGGGTGCTGCTCTCATAAGCCAGCCTGATGCTTTCTGATCTGTCTTGATGCGATACAGGCTGACATTCAAACAAGATTGTGGATCCCAGCTTCAGATCTCTGAGTCCTACCTAAAAGGGGATTACACACCTTGCATTTGGGGTGAAAAGCCCACAGCAGCACTGGCAGATGAGTGTCTACCTCAACGCCCAAGACAGGGAGCATCACACTGTTCCTGAATGATGGCCAGCCACTGCTGCATGCAGGGTTCAGCCGGTTGATGCATTTGCGGTGTCCTTGCCCACATCAGCTGCACACATGGTGACAAAACAGCAGGGCTAGGAGTGAGAATAGCTTGTGGCTCTGCAAAGGTGGAAGAAAGGGAGAAAGCAGGAAAAAGAGTCCTATTTGGTAGAATAACTTATAGCCTCTTGCTAAGATGTTGCTTTTCTACCAAGCTGACTCAATAACTATTAAAATGCTGAAATAATTCTTCCCCCCTTAAAAAAAACAAACAAAAACTAACCCCCATCTAATTCCCTTCCCCATTTCTTTTTTCCTTTCGCCAACTGATGCTGCTTCATTAAATTTGTGGCGTTATGTCAATTCCCAGCATGACAGGCATTTCCTAGCGGTCACACACCTCCCTCTCTGAACAGGCTGTGCTGTTCCAGGAGACAGGGGATCCTGAACAGCTCAGCAGTAGGTAAATGCACCTCCTGCAAGACTAGCATTTCAGGATGCCTGCTCCAAAAAGTGCCACCTTACGCATTCATCTGAGCCTGTGCCCTCCTGCAAAAAACACGCATGCTACATGCCTGAAGACTGACTGGTCTTCCTCTAGGCTCTGCTCTGCTGCCTATGGCCAGCAACAAGGGAAGAGCAAGGGGGAAAGCATCAGTAGCCTTCAGTTACCCCGAAATTACCTAGTTCCCTACCTGGGAACTGGCCTGTCAGACTGCTTTGGTCTCTGCAGTCTCCACTGGGAGCCCAGAGAGCAAATACACTGGGAAGCCAAGCGTATCAAAGTGCATATGAATTACAGCAGCTGTAGGTTTCTTAACCTTTCATTCTCTGTGAGATTTTTTTTTTTTTTTTTTTTTGTATAGTTTCCAAAGCTAGAAGCCTGCAAGAGTACAAGCTGCTTGGCTCAGACGCAACATTTTCTCTGGTCAGCTGCTTGGCAGGAGGAAGTAGGGCGCTGGTTTTGGGAGGCAGCACACTGCCTGCCTGTCCCAGCCCTGCAGCAAACGCCTGCCCCAGCTGTTGATGAGAGCTTGCTTTTCCTCCTCACTTGACCTAGAAGGGGGTCTAGAGGGCAGGCAAGTGGAAAGGGGGTGCTTCAAGCTTACCGGAGCCCACGGGAAGTATGAAAAGATGATTGTGGAGAGGAACAATCCTTACCAATTTGCTCAGATAGCCTTAATGCCTGGGTCCAGAACAACTGTGACGAAGACCAGAGGTTTGGCTGGTCTTGTACTGGCCTTCATATGCACGGGAAAGGAAGCAAAATGCAAAATGAGACAGCATGTGAGGAGAAGGAAATTTAAAAAAAAAAGAAGTAAAAAGTAGTTGTGCACAGCGAGATGGGAAAAAATAAACCAAGCCTTGGTGGGAGTATGCATTATTTGCTAGACATCGCTGTCACAAACCTCAGTACTAAAACCACCACGGAGTCATCACAGAATTGCGAACCCAGCGTGTGCTGCTAAATGAGGATTTCAGCGAACTTCCCAATATTCACGAGTGGCACTGTATAACTCACGTGCCAGACTGGGATGAGAATTCATCACAATTGCTGTAAGGCACATAGGCACTGGAGCTCCCTGGCGAATGATGATCCCATTTCACGGCAGCTCGTGAGGTTTCAAAATGAGTTCCCTCTGCCTGAAATGAAAGCAGCATCTTTCAGATGTTTTCAAACAATGGAATTTTGTTGAAATGTCTATTTTGGGATTAAAATCTAAAGCCTTTTCAGGACAGAGGGGATATTGTTCTGCACAAGGCACTGGTTGGGAGGATGAGACACTCTGACTCTCATCTCCACTCCCCTGGAGGCATGGGTGTAGTTTGCTACCCCAGTAAGTGTGAACACACCAAGCTCAGCAAGAACACCCCTGTGGCGACAGTGCCACCAAGACGGAGAGACAGCATGGGGTTTGACATGTAGCTCCTCCATGCTTCTAGCTTGGAAAGGGAAGGAGTGGAATAAAGAGTCGAACTTACCCAAATAAAGCTATTAAGGATTTGGCAGGAGTATCGGGCGTTCTGTGGCTTGCTAGCACCCCCCATCTGGTCTGTCATCACTGGATCCCCTTCCAACCCAAAGCCAATTCCCAGGGACACGATGGCTCCTGCCAAGGCAACAGCTTGTGCCTTGAATGTCCCAGCTCTGGCCAACTTTGCCTGCAGACAGCTCTCCTCCTGTTTGCTCCTGACATGAAGAGCCTCTCACCAGAGGAAGTGGAGGTGATTTTCCATGAACTCTGCCAGAGTTGAAGTGACTTGTGCCTGCAGCAGTCTCCTGGGCAACAGGAAGCCCCAGCTCCTGATGGCGGGCAGCAGACCCCCACTCTGGGAAGGTCTCGGCCATATTTTGCCCATCCAAGGACAAGCAAGGTACTCAGCAGCAGTGCCTGTCCCTCTGGTTCCTGCTACCCTCCTGCACAAAGCAGAGCTCCCAGAGTCACACCAGGTGCTCCAGAGGAAGAGCAAACAGGCTGGAAACCTGACAGCTAGCTGATCGCGTTGGCTTCATTTGGATCTCTTCATAAGCTGCCAGCTCAGCTAGACAGAAGTCTGTTTTCCTATTTATTTAATAATTAAAGTGAAAGGCATCTTCTGGGAAGCGTATTTTTTCTTGTTTACCAAACGAGGTTACAATATTCAGCTGTTTGCCCGAAGATTTATGCCATGCTGCTCACCACAGTATCAGAGCCTAGATGGAGTTGGGAGTGGATGCAAGGTCTTGCTGAAGGAAACAAGACATATATTTACCATCTATGCACGATGTTAAAACAACTGCACGTAAGAAGGCAGCCATTTCCCTTCTGCTGTGTGTAGCAGTGCATGGCATGAAGCCTCCATGATCCTGCGTTCAGCCCAGGACTCCCTTCCTGGTTTACCCTCGAGAGGGAGTTGGGGATCTCTGCTCCACTTGTCCTTCATCACCGGGGCTGAGGACCAGCAATCTGGAGGAAAGAAGCACACAACCCATGGCAGCACAACCCATGGCTCCTGCTGTGAAACGTCTTAATGCTTTCATTTTCATCGCAGAAGGAAGCTTAAGGGGAAAGTGCTCATGTGCCTCTTTCAAATGAGAAACAGGGAGAGGGACTGGGAACACCATGGTTTTGAAGATTCAGCCTCCCATATGATATCTGGGTGTGTAGTGTTGGTAGTGCCATGTGGGCTCCTGTTAAACATGGCACTTGCTGCACCCTACATGAAGATGCGCACTGCACTTACGCAGCCCCACAGCAAGCTCTGGAGACAGTCACTGTTTTGGATTAAACAGTTTCATTACAAAATGCTGCATGGTTAAGGCTGAAACATTTCACGCATGGTGGCTGAGGTTTGATGGACTTCTGCCAAGGCAGAGAAGGACATCCTGCAGGGTCTTTAGGAACAGTATGCAGTCAGCAGCTGAGGACCTTCCTGCTCTTCAGAAACTTTGCTTATGTCAGAGACAGCCCTAAACCCAAGTTTCAGAGCAGCATTGCTTCCTACCATCTGGAAAATACTATTTTTTCAGCTCTTCTCTGCTGTAATTCATTCCAAGGCTAGCTCTCCCATTGCAGTGACTATAAACTAGCTGCAAAATGACTCCCTCCTGCTCTCAGTTGTCATATTCTGAGCAAAACTCATCAAGCAAATTATACTATCAGCCAGAACAAAAGGAAGACCTGCTCTAGCGCTATCTCCTCAACCAGGGTAAGTCAGCAGAGTTCAATTGATATGAAACCATTTAATCCATTTATTGCATTGTTCAGTGTAAAAGCCCCTCTCCAGACCTGTGTTTCCTGCATAACAGGCATGCACCGGCACAGACAGAAACACTTACTGTTTGGAAAAGCACCTGATTCCACCTTATCCTGCAGAGCGTGGGGAATACCTTGGTTGTGCTCCCAGGACTGTCCTCCCCAATGCTAAGGCAAATCCTCTGAGCCATGAGACGCAATGTGACAACAATGAGTTTAGTGCAGAAGGAACGTGGGATCCATCTTTGCTTTCTGGTTTCTAATATTTGAAGATGGGCTCAAGTCACACACCACAGTCCTCTCTCAAGCTGACCACAGGTTATTTTCTTCCATGGAAGCAAAGTGCCCGATGGCCTCTTGCCTCAGTCTCCTGGCATTATCCCTTGTACAAAATGCACAGAGGGGTTCTCCGTGCCCTGCTGAAGAGCAGCTCCTCAAGCAGAGCACAGCCCTGACTCCTGGAAGGGTTTTACGCTGCTAATAAACACACTCAATCAATCCCAGCACAGACACCTGAGCTAGGAGCCTCCACTGGGAATATCACCCTGTCTAAAGGGACCGTGACCTACGGCCAGCACTGAGCACTTTCAAATCCCCCCCCCCCAAAAAAAAATGCCAGTGCCTGACTTTGTGCTCTGTCTCTGGCTGCATCTGGAGTCTCAGACAGGAGAGATGGTCTCAGCACTCAGGAGAGATGGGACCTGCCATGGAGGTTCAGAGGTACAGCATGGCAGTGGGTGGATGCACTGCTTGGGCTTCCCCCTGCCCTCTGAATGGCAAAGCTGGGGCTTCAGCGGGGCAAGGCTTGTAAGAAAGTGTTGGCTTTGACCCCCCCCCAACTCCATCCTTTGGCAGGCCTCCGTCAAGAGCAGCAGTTTGGCATAACTAAATTGAAACAACCCTGGGAGTGTGGAGTTTATGTATTTCTAGATCATTAAGCCTTCTCCTAGCGACAGTGTTTAAAAGGCACGATGACGTTTCATTCCTCATTCCGCTCACCCCCACCCCCACCCCCGCCTTGCTGTTTGGCTCTTGAAAATTAAAAGATAAGCTTTGTAAATCTCACGGAGAAGAGGGAACTGTCACTTTAGCTTTAGAAGAAAAGCCAGCAGAGAAACAAAATTCTTCTTTTGGCAGAGGAGAAAAAATCCATTATTAAAGGCTTAGAGACAAAGGCTCTCAACACAATTAAAGGCAAACCTAAGCCTTTGAAAGCAGAGGGCATGACATTGGAATACACACAAGAGGTAGAGATGAAAGCTTCCATTGTAGTACTGTTGAAAAAGTAAAAAAAAAAAAAAAAGTTTCAATGGATGCATTTGCCTAAACCAAACTAGATGAGAAGCTTTCTAGAGAAGGGCTGGAGTCTTCCCATGTGTTTGCACAATGCCAAGAGCCGCTGGGCTCAGTCTTAATTAGGATCCTGGGGCATTACTAGAATAACTTGGGGAGAGAGGGTCACAACATTCATTAATCGGAAAGCAAACAGGGCTCCAATATTTTCTGTGGGAAATTTTCCACCTGGGAAACCTAATCTTTCTTTCCAGCCTGTTGAGCTGAAGCAAAAAAATGTTTTGATTTGGCGTTGTCAAGGCATTTGTTTCAAGGGAGAGCTTGCTGAGGACACGGTGCTGCACTCCAGGCATGCAGGTGGCTTTCAGCCCAGCAGTGGTCTGAAGATGTGGCTACCTCCAGAAAGCACTGAGCAGAGGAGTCCTGGCTCTTGCAGCCTCTAAACTAAGAGCACCAGATCCAAGGAAAACCCATGTCCAGGATGTCAGAAACACACCACTGTTGGAGTGCTTTGCTCCTAGCAGGTAGTAAAAACTGCCCCTTGCTCTCAAACCCTATACTTCCAACCAGCAGCACCATGAGCCAAACACTCATTGTAAGATGCTCCCAACCAGTGTGCAAATGTCAAAGACCCTTCGCTGTCATTCGTGGAAGTCTGTGCTGGTTAGGGACCACCACCATTCAGTAAAATCACAGTTTTGCCATCCACCCTCTGCTGCAACTGCCCAAAGCCAGGTCTGGCTTGACTATGGATGGCTCCACCATGCTGGGGAGGCGATGACTTCTGCTGTCTTAAGATGCCTCTTCTCTGAGACGCTCAATGTCTTTATAGGAGAGCAGCTCCCTCTTCTCTGTGGTTCAGCATGGGCTATAACAGCTCAGGTGTGTCTGGAGAGGGCTGCTCCTACACAAGTGGCAGCTGTTTTCCCCTGCCTCGTGTGTCAACATGGGCAGCCTACAGTTTTATTAATGCTGGTTTTAATCTAGGGCTCTGCAGGAAGGGCAAAAGATACTTTATACCAAAACTCAGCATCGTTATTGTGAGGTTAGAGATGGGGACTGTATGGTAAGGATAGTGCCCAAGGTCACTCAGAGAGCTGAAGATAGGAGCTGAGTGTACAGAACATTTCACAGTTTGCTTTCCTTGCTTGCACAGGGGCTATGCTGGCATCTTTTCCCCTCATGGGAAGGAAGGTCTATCATTACAGCTAGGTGGTGGTTTAATCCTGTTTTAATTCTCCTCTCCAGGGGTGCTTCTGTGATAGGTGATCCTGTTTTAGGATGACTTGGGTTGCTTCTACGTAGGACAGAAAGACAAGAGAAAGTAGGGACTGTACCAGGCATGCTTACCTCCTGCCTGTAGCCAGAGGATGCCCCTTGTGATGGTGGTGAGACCCTGGGGAGCTGCAAGGAGCATCTTGCAGAGGATATCACCTTTTCAAGTCCAAGCTGGGGGGTCAGCCCTTCCACTCAGTCTGCCATCTGCTCTGAAAACCCCTGAGGGTTTACCCATTAATGTCAACTCATAGTGCAATCTCCAATGAAACCAGTTCATTCCACTTAGAGCATCGAATGGCTTCCCGCCAATATTGGCTGCATTTGTCAGATACAAACCAGGTGACTAAGAGCTGAAGGATTATCTTGACACTTGTCCCCCTAGCCTAGATTTCTTGCTCATCTTTGTCTATGGCAAACCGGAGTCCTCTTTTTTGAAGGATATTTGTCCATCATGAACAGCCAAACAACTAAGTCAGGCATCCTCCGCTATCCAGCCACAGATACAAAAGCAGATAAAAGACAGGCTAATTCACTGTCCTCCACTCTGAAAATAAAAGCAAGGTCCATGGATGATTTTAGCATCTTTTTTTTGTATGTTTTCCATTGGTTGGTTTTGTCACCAAGGAGACCAAATTCCTACACTCGCTGTTTTAGACATTCGCCAGATCCTAAATCCACGCTTCTGTGCCAATGGCCATCACAGCATCATTACATAAGGTACATGTTGTGCTTGTGAGCTATAGCTTTACTCACCGTATGTGTGATCTGCCGGGTTGTTATGTTCACCCAAAGGGGAAAACAGCATCCTTCAGATCTGCTCTAAGGCCCAAGTCCCTCCTAGCATCATGGCTAGGAGTTGCCTGGAATCTGTAGTTTCTTGCTGCATGTTCCTCATACCCATGTAGAAACTCCTACATAAAACACACCAGTGCATTACAGAAAGGCAAATAAATTCTGGTGTGCTTCTGCAACAGCAGCTGAGGCACAAATTCAGAAAATATTGGTGTAACCAGGCCACTTGGGTTCCTGTCCTCAATGAGCAGCCGTGGCTCTCTGTACACACTACTCCTGCTCTCCCCTGATTTTTTTCCCTCCCCCCTCTCAAAACCACTCCTAAGAGTGAGATCAGTTTTCAAAGCACTAAACAGCAGCACCATTTGATGGTGTTAATGGGAATTCTGTGCCCGGGACGCCTTTCAGAGCGTGCACTTGCCGAGTTTATACCAAGTCCCCCAGGACACAGACTGTCTCATGTTGTTTGTGCGATGCCTGTCATGCTGGCCTCCATCTCCATAGCAATCCACAGAAGCAAATACCTGACCAGAAAATGTGAGGCAGAGCTCCTGCTCATCTCAGTGGGACAATATGGACCAGGCAAGGCAACGTCCACTGCGGGCTGTTCAGCTAGGCTGGGGTAACGCAGTAGATGGCTGGGGCAATGCAGTAGATAACTGGGTCAATGGCAGTGGGTCAAAGATGCCATCAGGGCTTTCAAAGCTGTGAAATCTCAACACAAGGCAAACCCATGTCAGGTCACTTATATAAATGGTTACCTAATGATGTGTCTTCCTCTATCTGCATCACAGGGAACTGATCTACAGAAGAGAAGGCTCTGGTAACACATTGTGGAAGATGTGTCAGGGGAAATTCGCACTCCTGAAGGCTGAAGGCTTCAGAGGTGAAGGCGCTGCTTCTCTGAACGCCCACAAACTGGCCCAAAGGAGCATCTGTGAGAAAGCCAGGCAGCGAGCTGTTGTGCTGTTCAGCAGACAGACAGCCCCCCACTTCTCAGTGTCTCTAGATTTGACCTGCTAACCTTTCAAAATGCAGTCTAAACACATCTGGTCTTCAGGGCTGATTTTTTACATCAGGCCCCATACTGTCCTTTTCAAGAATCAGCAACAAAACTGCTTCTCAAAGCAACAGCTGTTTTACATGATCTTATTTTCAAGCCAGCTCCTTAACAGATACTCCCCTCCCTTCCTCCCCCCAATTTTAGCTATGTTACTGTTCCATCTGGTCCCCCTGTGCTTGGAGGAATGCCAGTACCTCCTAGGAAAAAAAAAGCAACTCTCTTCAGTTTGGGATTGTTGGGACAACGTGAGCAGGCAGCGGCAGCATCTGCAGTCATTTCCAGTTCCAATTCTGGACAGTCCCAGGAGGCCTCGAGCAGCTCTGAGGCTGAGCCCTTTCTACTGCCCAGTGGTCTCCATGGCTGTGCAACGTGGATGAGACAACTATATGTTGTGTCTGAGCACCTCCATTTTCCCCATGGGCCAGTCTGAGGTACAGGGAAGTCTGATGTCTACAGCAAAGATACAAGCTAAGTAGGTGACAGTGTATGGAAAAACCATTCTGCTGGGATTTTAACCTGTTTGCTGACTTGAGGCATTCCTTTCCTTCTGCTCTTCTCCCAAAAAAATGAAATATAGAAACTTGTAGAGATGCTGATGAAGGTAGGGCGAAGTCCTGCAATATTGCTCCGTAATCCATCTGGTGTTTCTGTTCCTAAATCATGCAGTATGTGGGCAGAGATCCCCCTTCCAGCTTGACATGTGCTGCTCACTCTGACTCTAGATGTGACTGTTTCTCGCCTGTTGAATGGAGGACAAGCACTGCACCAACTCTGGTTTCCTGCCCCATCCTGTCCTGAGCCCTGACAAATGCAGCAGCAATGCTTTTCTTTTTTTTTTTTTTTTTTGAGGAGTGGGGACAGGGGACATATAGCTTGTCATTTCTGGCTAAACATTTTCTGGTCCTGAGGGTTTTCTCAGATAATCACTTGGAGCCTTGCTAGGGGAAATCAACAAGAGTTAGGAGCCTAAATTTCAGAGCTGGCAGACCAGATGAGCATCCTGGAAAACATCAGGAAGCCTGGTCCAGGATGAAGCAAAGGCACTTCTCATTGTCACTGGTACAGTTGAGGAAAAGTTCTTTTGTTTTAAGGACAATAGCTTGCTTGCCTCCAGGGATCCTAGTGTGGGCTCCTTTCTTGCCTGTGTTACAGCTCAGGAATGAAAAACAAAGAAAGAATTGAGGAAAGTGACTACCAGCAACCCCGGGAAAGGGTGGGTTTGCGCTCCCCTGAGCTCAGGCTTTGTTAGGGCAACGAGGGAGGTGTCAGGTTCTAGCAAAGGGGCTTTTCCCTGTTGATACCAGCCACTTCTTCCCCTAACCCGCTTGCCAGGCAGCAGGCCCGTGTTAGAGATCTATAGCCCCCTGTACTGCCTTGGTACCCTTCGGCAGGGATGGGCTTGCTTGTTCACAGGCTACAGGTTGATGAGACCAGTATGGGACAGGGCTGTAAAACATGCAGAACTCAGGACCATCCCAGTGAGCTGCAGCCCTGAAGGCAGGTGTGAGCAAGCTCAGCTTACCTCTCTGCCTGCCACTTTGCCCACTGCTCCAGCGAGTGGGCTGTCTTCATCCCGCTCCTGTCCTTCGCCGCCTAATCAGAGGAAACAGCAAAGAGACTCACGTTGACAGGCATCCTCCCGAGAGCGTGGCTGTGCCTGCAAGGGAAGCATCCCCACAGCGGGCGATGCGGATGCGGTGGATGAGCACTTTCCGAGCTCATGGAAGGCAGGTGATGCCCAGGCAGATGAGGAGGCAGCTGGCTTATGCCTGTGCCATGTTGTCTTCCCAGGGGTGACCTCCTGCAGCAGGCAAGTGATTTCCTTGTTGAGATTAGCTCAGCCCAGAAAGGTCTCAGGTTCATTCAAAAGCACAGAAGCTAGGTACTTCCTAAGACCAGCATAGCTGGAAAAGGATTATTTTGTGCTTAGAAACACGCAGGGATGCAAGTTACTCTTTTCTTTAAAACCAATGTCCCCCCGCAGCCCTGCCCCACTATGCATGTACACACATTTTTAGGTCCAGTTTAAAGGGATTCTGTATGAAGTACATAAACCATGGCCATCAGCAGGGCCTCAGATCCCCTGTGCCTCCCCACCCCAACACTGGGCCTCAGTTCAGGGATCCACAGAGCTCCAGGTCTTTCATTCACATGCAAATTAGCCTTTAAATAAATTCACCTGGCTTTGCTCTTCCAGTCTCTGGACAGACATGGAGCCAGGCTGCAGAAGACAGTTCAAAATCTTTCACCTGTTAGGAAAGATTAATAGCCCAGAAAAAGCCTTTTCTCGGACATACCCAGTCCAGTTTTGTAGAGCGAGGGAAAAAAATCCTGATATAGAGTCTACAGTGAAGAAGCCATGGCTCGGGAGGGACCAAGCAGGCTCCTTGCTCTGGATCAAGCTCTACACTGCCAACTGCCCCCAGATCCTTGTCCTTTGCTCACCTCCCGTGTGCGCACACATGAGCAGGCGGGTACAAGATGCCTCTCTGCTACTCTGTGCAAGCCCAGCTTCCTCAGGAACAGGATTTACTTGAATTTTCAGGAGCTAGGCAACAAAACTGCTGAACTTTTTCCGAAAAACAATTCATTGAGCTTTTTGGCTTGCTGCCTGAACTAAGCTGTAAAGTAAATGCAGCCGGGCTGCAGGGAAGGTTTTAGTGCAGGGACATGAGAGAGGGATTTCAGATCTGCAGTAAGTCTTGTTACAAGGGGCAGATGAAAGCAAACTCACTAGGTAGAGAAATAAAACTCCTGGTGCAACGAAACAATGGAGATAATCTATCCCTTTTTAAAGTATCTCGAGAAACAGGAATGGAGGAGCTTAGGCAGCTGGAGTATAAATAGTTGGGTGAAACATGACAGAGTGAGATGAACAGTTATATTTACAAAATCTAGTTGCATGGTGAGAAGATCCATGGCTCCAGATGCTAAATTCACGCTCCAATCTTGATGGCCAGACCCACAGCCTGCTGAAGGGAACGAAGAGGCTGGTATTCACTTCCACAAGCCTTGGATCAGAGATTAAGTTAACAGCCCTCTGCACCACTGACAATTGTTCATGGGGAGTCAATGAAAGTTAATTAGATGCTAGGAAGCTTTACTTATGTTGCCTTTCTCCAAAAGAGAGGAAAAGCATCTGCCTAGTTTGGGACTCCTGCATCCTTCATTACCACCAGTCCGGTTTAGCTGAGTTCAAGGCACAAGTTATGCCTGGTCAATCACACTGCCATAACTTGGAGCTCTGCTTCACTCCACAAGTGTACTCCCTCCCACCCAGCACATATGTTAAATCCATCAGGAGCTATTTTCCAAGTGCCAACGCTTTTGCCCCTAGTTCACATGCACAGTGCAGTACTAAACCTCAACCAGCATAGTCTCCATGGCTAAGCGACAGCAGAGTCACAGAGGCTGTTACATTCCACCTGCTTTCCTAATAACTGCTCCACACAGCCATTTCTGGGGACTTTTGACTTGGACTGTTGTATTTCTTCAATATCCGTCTTCCTTCATCATCTCAATAGCTGCATTACCTGCTTTTTGTTTGCATTTTGTCTCAAACATCTCTGCTGATGCAGAGGTTTTGGAGAGGCTGGTGTGTCTCCAGCAGACTCACCCTCTTCCTGGGTACCCTCACCGGAGTGCATGGCAGAGAGCTGTTGGGCTTGGCTACACACAGGATGTATTAAAGCTGTTACTTTATTGAGACAACAGATTTACCATGGACCCAGGTGTATCAAGGGGCTGGCTGGCTCTCAAGAACAGATCACGCTGCCCATGCGCAGGCAGCACTGGTTCGAGATGCTGGAATCAACTGCACTGCTTCCCCTTTAACATCTCAGAAGCTACCTAAAAAACATATCTTTGCTGCTGTCAAACTCTCTTCTCTCCTCCCTCTGCCCTTTTCGGCTGATATCTGGCATGCCTTATCCTTCTCTCATCAAGGTCCCTCATTTATCCAGTGCCAGCCACTTTGATCTGTCCTTTATAGTCTCCCTGGAAGCTATTTATTTGCCCAGGAGCTCCCTCCTTGTCCTATCTTGGTGGGAGGAATTGCTTCTTCTCTTCCTCCACCATCTCCACAGGTCAAACCTTGACTCTCGCCCACAGAAATGCTTCTGTTTGGGTGCACAGGGAGGCCATGAGGGAAGGGGCAGAGCGGAGACCACCTCCTGCACACATGTAGCAGTGCTGGGGGTTCACAGGCAGATGGCATGCCAGCACCACCCCACCATGAGGAAGAGCAATGAGCCCTGTTCAGGCTCCTGTTGGCTCTGCAGCTCCTCTGGACTGCAAATAGTGTTAAAAAAAAAAAAATGTGCGCAGTGTAAAGGCATATTCTACAGCCATCCCTTGCTAGGAGGGTTGCGCTTGCTTTGTATTCATGGCAGCTCCCTACAGACAGGCTTAGGTCTTGGTCCAAGCTTTGACAATATCAGTCATTGGCTTGCTAGGTCACATGTATCACACAGGTCATTATTCCAAGCTCCTGTTGCTGACACGGCACCCAAAAGCATACACCTGCAATGCACTTACCCAAAAGGAAACGTAGCCTTCATATGATCCATACCCAGCATCCACATGAACCAGGTGCAAAGATGCAGCCCCAAATCTTGCACATCGGGACCTTCAAGCAGCGACATCAACCAGGGCCACCCTTGCTGCCTGCCTTCTGCTGCCCAGCTGTACAAGGCAGAGCACTCCTTCCCTTTGAACCACCTCTGAACATTACTTCTGCTCCACACGAAGCATGACTCATTGATGGATTAGCCCAGATCTGTCACACAGCAAGGCAATATTGCAGAAAAACAAAAGACCAATGCAGTTGTGCAGAGACAGACCCTGGCCCGTGGAGCAGGGAAGTAATCCTTTCTCTCTATAAGACCCTGGTAATTGCATCTGGATTTCATTGAGCTTGTGGCAGGCCATTCCCAGAAAGGCTGACAAACCAGGGCAGGCTCAAAGCTGATTAACAACACACAACTGGGGTCTGGAGGGATTGATTTATGTGGAGGGATTCACAGAGTTCAATAAGGCTTGCTCAGCCAAGTTATGATTAAAGGAGATAACAGTCTGGAAATACCTGCGGGTTAAAAATCTGATGACCTATCATTGTGGAGCTGCCCAGAGATTAACCTGAAAGCTTGGAGATAAAGAAATATGCCATGTATCAGGGAGAGGCTGCAGCAGACTCAGCCCCGCTGAGGACTGAACATGCACGCAACAGCAGCATCTCTCATGGGACAGAGCATGACCCAAGGGGCAAAGCAATATGACCAAGATGGGGAGGACCCCTTGTGCAGTCCCAGAGGGGCTGCATAGCTGCGTGAAGCCATCAGGGAGGGAAAGGTTGCTTTTCCTCTGGTAGAGTGAGGAGCAGGGCATCAGCTGTCATGCAGCTCTGGGATAGACCATGAGTTTGGGGCTCTCCTGGCTTCTCCTCCTCATTTGGTGTCCCCCAAAGCAGCTGGCCAGCTGCGGGTCACTGCTGCCTGCCCCAAGCTGTTAGCATCAGCAAGGCTTGAGAGAGCCCAACAGCTAATGCTGCGTAGGGCTGCCTCTCCCCAGCAACCGATTCAATTTGCAGAGTGATTCAGCAACGTATTGATTTAACTATCTGCAGACAAATGACCTCTCTCTGGGCCATGCTTTTTAGTGGAGGGCTTCAGTCTTCTGCATTAATATTTTAATAGATTTACTGTGTAGTCACTTCACCTCAGCAGAGGGAGGGAGATGAGGGCAGGGATGGGGAGAGGCAGGAGGAGGCTTGGAGTGGAGCACAGGCTGGGAGGTTTTTGGGTTTTCTGCAAGCAGGCAATGAAATGAAGGGGTTTCGATATAAAGAGGCACCACTTCCTACTGGTCTTCAATTCACATTTGCTTAGCACCATGCCAAGAGCAACCCACTTAGCTAGACTTCTCCAGCCTGCAGCTCAGAGGAAGGTGAAGGACCAAGGTGCAATGGTAGCAGACGCCAAGCTGGACTACATGGGGGGCAGCCACCAGCATCCTACAGGTTGGGTGGGGAAGACATCTCACCCAAGCAGCTCACCTGCTCTTGCTCAGCAGCATGAGAACCCGTGGCAGAGGGGTTTCTGCATGGCTGCAGAACGTGTTTTCCAAAAAAAGTGTTACCCATTTTTTTCCTGTACACATGCAAGCAGCACACAAGCTGTAAGCCAGGACCCTAAGCTGTTATCAGTCATCACAGCCTTGGAGGAATCCACACTGATTTACACCAGCTCAGAGCTGGCATCTCTGAACTGGAGATATTTCATCACCACGTGGCTACTGTGACAGTTAAAAATGCAATCTTGCACCACAAGGGATCATCTGTATCCCAAATCCAAACATCCTGTATTATTCTCTGCATCAGAAACCAATTGTTTTTTGCTATGAGCTTTCAGACCCTGTGATACAGCTCTCTCTTGCCTCCTGCCAGTCTATAACCAGGACAGTACAAGCAGCAGAATGGCTGTAACCAAGTCTGCAAGGAGTAACCGTCAATAGGATACCATGCAGATGTGATGTGTCAGCCCAAACTCCCAGTTCAGCCCTGCCTCTGTTTCTCTACATAATCCCACATACACCATTATACAGAATTACTTCTTCAAGGAGTAGTTTTTTCAATGTAAAAAAAAAAGTTTGTTTTTTTTATTGACTGTTCCTCCTTGAGCTCCTGCAGGCCTCCTCTCTCCATGGGAACAAGCAGCCTTCATCTCTGCACAATGGAAGGGATCCCAAACTGCTTTTCTTTTCCCCCAGAATGTGAATCTGCCACCAAACTCAGATGCAGATGAGACCTTCCAATGTAATAAACTTAATTTTTCAACACACTTACGAGGACTAGCTGCTGCCACATGACCTGCAGGTCTGGTCATCAAGCAAATGAGCTTTGATGGAAAAATGAGGCAGGAGCTCCATGGCGATAGGGGCTCAAGTCATCTTGAGAGAGGATGAGCTTGCCCCCAACCCTTTCCTTACATTGAACTAAATGTGTTTCCTTGCATCCAGGACAAAACTACGCCATCCAGACCCATTATGAAGAACATTACTTGGAAGGTCCCAACGCACCGGCCACTGAGATATTGGCAACATCTCAAACCTGTGTGAGTCATTCCAGCTCTTCACCCAAAGCCAATCTGTGCATGAAGCATCAGCACAACTCACTGTGTAAGTCAAGAACAAGGCAGCAGGCACAGGGGAATCCCACCTGTAGCCCACTCTCCTAAGCAAACCTCAAAGTTTGTAGGACAGCTTTAGTAACAAAGCAAAAAAACCCCACCCCAAAACCTTAAGTGAGAGCCACAAACACTATTGCTCCTTGGAGTGACACAGGTTTGAGCATCAGCATTTTCACCCGTTATTCCAGCCTCATTCAGTGATGAAGAACCTATCCTACCCCACTAAGTGCAGGTAAAACATACTTTCACCGCACAATTGTCCTGGATACACAACACCAGGAAGGGGGCATTTGCTCACAGATTTCCAGGAAATGAGTCAATTAGCATAGAAGAAACACTGTATTGAAAAAGGGAATGGGAGTTTAAGAGGATACTTTTAAAGTCGAGCAACAGAGCTGTCTGAGAGACAGAAGCTGCAGAAATTGCCCTTAGGCTTTAGTGAATGAGTAATTTTCTTTTTGTCTCTTAGTATAAATGTCATTCTTCCGTGACTTCACCTTTTAATGTAGTTTCCGTTTCTCTGCATAGCTGGAAGATGAAGTGGAACCTGTTAAAAAGGAAGGTTTTTAATACAGGGAAAGGGTTGTTGGTTCCCCAGTTAGGTGCTTATTACGGCATTTTTCTCCTGTGTCTGGGGCTGGCAGCATGGCAGCAGCGGGGCGGGGGGGGGGGGGGTGGCTTTT